>NC_088395.1:33310909-33612727 GCF_037993035.2 Macaca fascicularis
ATCCCTACTAAAATTTTTGTTTGAGTGTTTTTATTGTACCATTTGTTAAAGTGACAGACTCATTTTTCTATGTCAAACATTCAACTGCTTGCGACTGAAATGAGTAATAGACAAAAATAAAAAAAAATTATAGAGTCAGACTGTGATGTTTACCTTAATAGTTAATTATACATTTTGCGTTTTAGAATATTATTGTCATAACATGGCTATTTTCCCCAGCAAAATGTGTATGAGATAAAACATAAGGCTTAATTTTAATTGAAAACATTCTTTTCCCTAGGTCACCTCCTTTCCTCTGTGTGGTTGTCTAAATATGCATATAAGCAAAATTTTCATAAAACAAAATGAAAAAAATGAAAACAATTGTTGTGGGGCTGATTTGGCTCTAAGTCTACATGTTAGCATCAGTGTCCCTCTATGCTATGAGGTACAATACTGCCCAGAGTATAAGTCCCCTTTATATCTTGTACTGTGAGTTTTCTACAAACATAAACCCTTGTTTAGGCCAAGGCATGAATACAATTTGCAGTCCCAAGCCAACATCAATATCACATGGGAACTTTCGAGAAATGCAAGTTGACACAAGACCTCAAAAGTCAGAAATTCTGGGGTTAGGACACAGAACTCTGTGTTTTACCGGTGATTCTAATGTATGGTCAACTTTGAGAAACCCTAAAGTGTATGTTTCTAAAAACAACTGTGATTCTAAATGTAACAAAGATATGTCCTGGGTAATATCTAAAGCACCAAATCCTAATAGATCTGAATGCCCTCAGATACATTTAATTGCCATTCAGCCTTAGTTGATAATCAGAATTTATTTGGCACCTGTAATGATTTCTGCATTGTGTGGAATGCATATACTTCCCTTAAGATTTTATAATCCAGGTGGAAATATATGCTACAATAACTGGAAAAGCGAAAGGCATGTAAAATAAAATTTAGACCAAACATAATGAATTCCAGTTCAGACTGTGTCACCACAGTACTTTCTTATGTCCCGTAATCACTTATCTTTCTCCTTTAGTCCTCAGAATAACTATATCTCGTAGGTCTTATTAGACCCATAATAAAAGAACTTGCTCAAATTTCCATTTTTAATAACTGTCACAGAATTTTTAAAAATTTATTTTAACTTGTTATTTTCAAATACTCATAGACTCACAGGAATTTGCAGAGATAGTATACAGAGATCCCATGTACCCTTCACCCAGTTTCTTCCAAAGATTAACTACAATAACTACAATTCAACATCCTACAATAACTACAATTCAATATCAAAACCAGGAAACTGACATTGATATGTATATACATATTTCTATTTCATCACAGATTTGTGTAACCTCAACTTCAACAAATAAACACCTGTTTCATCACCACAGAGATATGCCTCATGCTACCCCTTTATAGTCACACCAGTCACCCTCCCTAAACGTCCCTAAAGCCTGGCACCAATCAATTTGTTCTCCATCACTATAATTTTGTCATTTTAAGAATATTAGATAAATGCAATGATTCGAAATGTAACCTTTTGAGATTGGGTTTTGGCATTATGTACTTGAGATCCATTTAAGTTGTCATTGAGAGCTTATTTCCTTTTATTGCTGAGTAGTAGTTCATGGCATGGATGTTCTATGGTTACTTTAACTATTCACATACTGTGGGATATTTTCATTGTTTCCAGGGTTTGGCCACTACAAAAAAGCTGCAAAACAATCATGTAGTTTTTAATTTTTCATTTCTCTAGATTAATGCCTAAGAGTGTGGTTATAATTTAACATATAAATTTTAGAATAAGGTTATCTACAAATAGATGTACAGATCTATCTATAGAATATCTTTCAGGTAGAATTTTGATAGGAATTGTATTAAAATTATGAATCAATTTTGGAAGAATTGATGTTTTTACCATATTGATTCCTTGAATTCATTAACATAGTATGTATGTCCAATATTTAGGTTATCTTTAATTTATTTCATCATATTCAGCTTTTTTACACAGTGCTTTGTATCGTGATTAGATATATTCATATTTCTAATTTAATGGCACTACTGTCTGTTATGCATGTGATTGCACAAAAAAAGGAAAACAGCAGAGTTTCCAAAACTAGTTCTTTTCCTGTTTTGCTTTTTAAGAAACTTTCTTTTTTTTTTTTAAATTTTTTTATTATTATTATACTTTAAGTTCTAGGGTACATGTGCATAATGTGCAGGTTTGTTACATATGTATACTTGTGCCATGTTGGTGTGCTGCACCCATCAACTCGTCAGCACCCATCAACTCGTCATTTACATCAGGTATAACTCCCAATGCAATCCCTCCAGGGGGACATCACACACCGGGGCCTATCATGGGGAGGGAAACTTTCATTTTTTTAAGAGATGGAGTGCCACTGCACTTCAGCCTCGACTAAGAGCAAGATCCTGTCTCAAAGAAAAAAGTGTCTGTTCATAAACTTTGTCCATTTTTAATGAATGTATTTGTTTTTTGTTTGTAGATGTAAGTTTCTTATAGATTCTGGAAACTAGGCCTTTGTCAGATGCATATTTTGTAAATATTTTCTCCCATCTTTGTCTATTTACTTTGTTGATAGTTTCTTTTGCTTTGCAGAAGCTCTTTGGCTTAGTCAAGTCCCACTTGTCAATTTTTGTTTTTGTTGCAATGGCTTTTGGGGACTTAGTCATAAATTCTTTGCCAAGACCAATGTAAAAAAGGGTACTTCCCAGGTTTTCTTCTAGGATTTTTTTTACAGTATGAGGTCTTACATTTAAACCTTTAATCCATCGTCAGTTGATTTTTGGATATAATGAAAAGTAGTGGTCCAGTTTCAATCTTCTGCACATGGCCAGTCAGTTTTTCCAGTACCATTTGTTGAATAGGAAGTCCTTTCCCCATTGCTTACTTTTGTTGACTTTGTCAACAAAACAGTTATAAGTGTGTGGCTTTATTTCTGGGTTCTCCATTCTGTTCCATTGGTCTATGGTCTGTTTTTGTACCAGTACCATGCTGTTTTGGTTACTGTAGGCTTATAGTATAGTTTGAAGTCAGGTAGTAGGATGCCTCTTGCTTCACTATTTTAGCTTAAGATTGCTTTGGTTGTATGGGCTCTTTTGGCTCCATACAAATTTGGAATATTTTTTTCTAATGAAAATGAAAAATGAAAAATGACATTGGTAGTTTGATAAGATTAGCATTGAATCTGTAAATTGCTTTGGGCAGTATGGCCATTTTAACAATATTTATTCTTCCAATCCAAGAACATGAAATGTTTTTGCATTTATTTGTGTTGTCTCTGATTTCTTTCAGCAGTGTTTTGTAGTTCTTGTATAGTTCTTTCACCTCCTTGGTTAGCTGCAGGGTCATAAAAAAGAATGCAATCATGTCCTTTGCAGCAAGATGAATGCAGCTGGAGGCCATTATCCTAAGCAAATTAACACAGGAACAGAAAACAAAATATTGTGTGTTCTCACTTATAAATGGGAGCAAAACATTGAATACACAGTGGACATAAGGATGGGAACAATCGATACTGGGGACTACTAGAGGGGGAACGGATGGAAGGGAGTGTGGGCTGAAAAACTACCTATTGGGTACAATGCTCACTACCTGGGTGACTGGATCATCAGTACCCCAAACTTCCACATCACACAATATGCCCTTGTAACAAACTCCTGAACATGTACCTCACTTCAAAATGAAAGTTGAAATTACATTTTAAAAATTTTAATAACATTACAATTGTTTACAGATGAATTAATTAGACATACATTTTTCAAAAATGTAAAGCATAATTTTTATTACATTGAACCCATACACATTTTTTAAATTACTTTTTTTGGCCTACACTTAGATGATCCACATTGTAAAATAAAGACTGGCCCATGATTATATTCCAACATTAACCAGTCATCCTCGTGTTATTAAATAGATGGCGTATTAATTAGAATTAATTAAGAACTGAATATGGTAAACCTAAAAGTGAACACAGAGTTAATTCTTAAATAATTGGAAACCTGAAGACATTATTTTATATTACTTTGGAAGTGCAAGGCTATTTTCCCAACTTGTTTGATTATTTAACATAATTCCAAGCATTATGATTAATGCAGCTTCACAGGACAAATAATTTAAAAAGAAACAGGCCTATTAGGTAATATACTTGTATAAAAATTCACAAATTTATTGATTAGGGAAAAATTCTGGATCATTTCTACTTCCTTTTTCCACAGTGATCCACATTGGTTGAAATGTTACCCATATTATAAGGCATATATTTCTTAGGTGTTTTTAAAAAATCTCTTTAGTTAAGTCCAATGGGAAAACATGTTAGTTTATGGGATAGTTTATAGGCACTAGGACCAGAAAAAATAAGACAAATAGAATTCAAGCAATTTGGAGGATGTCCAAATAGACAAAAATGTTTTACTGATGTTTTGATAGGAATTGCATTCAAACTATAGATTAATTTTGGAGGAATCGATGTATTTACTATGTTATATCCTCCAATTCCATTAATACAGTATATATGTCTGTTTATTTAAGTCTTTGAATTATTTCCTTAGCTTTTTAGTTTGTAGTATATAGATCTTGTAAGTGTTTCATTAGATTCATAAGTATTTCATTGTTTTGGAGTGACTGACTGCAAGATATTATGTGAAAAATTTTGGGTTTCAGTAGTTCACTGCTTGTATACAAAAATACAATTAACTTTTAATAATTATTTTACTGTGATAAGAAGATTTAATATGAGATCTATCCAATGAATAGATTTTTACATTATAATGCTGTATTGTTACATATAGACACAATGTTGTACAGCAGATCTTTAGAACTTATTCATCTTATATAAATGAAACTTCATATTCATTGATTAGCAATTGACTTTTATAAGTTGATCTTGTAGCCTAACACCTTAACAAACTCATCATTTCTAAGAGTAACTTTGTAGAATACCTGGGATTTTACATAGATAATCACAACAACTGCAAATAGAGACAGTATGACTTTTCCTTCCTGATTTGTATGCTTTTATCTACTTTTCTTGCATTTTTGCACAGGCTAAAACTTCCAATACTATGAATAATAGTAGGGCTAAAAGCAACCATCTTTGCCTTAATCCTAATATTAGGAAGAAAGGTATAAATTCTTTCATCGTTATTACAGTGTTAGCTATAAGATTTTTGTAGTTATTATTTTCCAAGTTAAGGACATTCTCCTCCATTGTTAGTTTTCTGAGAGCTTTTATCATAAATGGGGTATTGAATTTTGTCAAACATTTTTTCCCCTCCATCAGTTGATATGATCAAGTGATCATTCTTCTTTAGCTTCTTAATATAATGTGTAAAAATTTGTTAAGGACTTTTTGTCTCTATATCCATGAGTTTTATTGGTCTGTAATTTGTTGACTTTTCTGCTGTGCTTACCTGATTTTATTGTCAAAATACTTATTCTTCATAAAGTACATTTGGAAGTGTTGCCTCCTCTTCTTTTTCTGGAAGTTGACAGTTCTTTCCTTTCATCACTTGAAAAATGTCATACTTCTTCCTTCTGGCTTTCATGGTTTCACATAAAAAATCCTCTGTCATTTGAACTTTTTTGCCTATAAAGTGTCTTTTCTCTTTCACTGTTTTTAAGACTTTTTTTTTTTAATATAACTAGTTTTCAGACATTTGACTATGATGCGTCTAAGCATGAGTTTCCTTGGGTTTATCCTGCTTACTCAGCTCCTTCAATCTGTAGGGTTTTGTATTTTAAATTTTGTAAAAATTTGGTATTTTTTGATCGTTATGTGCTTGAGTACTTGTTCAGCAATACCCTCCCTTTTTGAAACCCTGATGGCATAAACCATAGATCTTTTATTATAATCCCACAGGATACTGAGAATATTTTTATTTTAAAAATCACTTTATTTTTCTTCTTATTAAGACTGTGTAATTTCTATTGTCCTATCTTTCTGCACACAGATTTCCCCTGTCTCCTCACCTCCATTCTACTGTTGACACCATTTATTGAACATTTTTGTTTGATTATGATATTTTTAGCTCTAAAATACCATGTTGTTCTATGCCTTCTATTTCTTTCTGACTTTTCCCATTTTTTTATTTGTCGCAAAATGTTTTAAATAGCTTACTCAACAATTTTCAGGATGGCTACTTTAATATCCTTGCGAGATAATTCCGCCATCTTTGTCATGTCAGTATAAGTGACTACTATCTTTTTTCATTACAGTTGAGATTTTCTTTTTTGGCATTTGGGATATTACGTTATCAGACTCTGGATCTTATTTAAATCTATTTTAGCTAGTCCCCTTCTGACTATTCTGGTGGAAGATAGAGGTAGAAATGTGCTGCCTTATTGTCAGGTGGGAATGAAGGTCCGGGTTCCCCACTCCACCTATGGTTGATACTTTAGAGATTTGTGTGTGTGTGTGTGTGTGTGTGTGTGTGTGTGTAAATAAATTTTACTTGACACCATCTTAATTCCCGTTAGAATTAGTAAATGAATATCTGGAACCTTGTGAGTTCATTTTTAAACGTTCAGATTTTTTTTTCCACTGGACAAAAAAAAGAGCTACAACTCATAAAAGTGAGAATAGATCTTAACTCACATTTCCATAAACAATGAAGCCCATGACATTTGCATAATGATTTGATTTCAGGACTTGGTACTACATATCAGTACTATCTACAGAGTCAAGATCAAATATAAGCAAAACTCAAAACTAATTTGCCTGTGTTGTGAAAATAATGACTCCTTACTTTGCGGATTGATTCCCAACCATTTTATGAGGTAAATGTATAGGGATTAATGAAGATTTTAAAAGATTTCTGCATGTAAGAAAGGTATTATGAGTACAAAGAAAGTAAATGCATTGATGCTAGTGAGCTGAGAATCAGTAACATGTTTTAATAGTTGTATCTCTTATTCTGTATTAGTGAAGATCCTGGTAGGAAATATAGGTGGCAGATTCAAAAGCATTTAACAGATAATAATTCAGTGGAAGAACTATGGATAAACATATAGGAAGGCTGATGAGAACAAATAAGGGATGATGAGTCACCTAGGAAGCAGCAAGAGAGGCAATTTGTTTCTACCTCCAAGCCTAATATGTCAAGGTGAAGGAATAATGTTAGAATAACAATAGAAAAGGACAGACACTACTAGGACCTTAGTGAGCCATATGTGAAGTGGAACACAAATATCCAAACCTTTTTTTTCCTTTCCCTCTGATCTCCAGCTGGTGTTACATAATTTCCTGAAAGTTAGTGCACAAGAGGCGTTGGTGATACAAATGAAGAAACAAGCTTTCCAGGGCAAAAAACAGGGCAGAGAATTGCAAAATGGGTGTGGTAGTAAGGAGCAGAGCCACTGCCACTAACACAACAGAAGAATTTTTAGCAAGCAGGCTCACCCCTACCATTTCAGTCGTGGAAGGATACTCAGTACTAGTGTGATACCTTGTAGAAAATATGATCAAGCATGAATAGATCCTATGCAATGTAGCCCTTGCCTTCATTTTCAACCCTACATTACATCTCTGAACTTCCTTGAGTTATGTTATGTGCTTTCCTACTATTATATCTCAGATTATTTCAAAAATTCATCATACATGTTTTCTGAGCACGTAGCTTTACTCCCTTTTTGCGTGTGTGATAAATAAATTGGGTATATGTTTGAGGTGTTTCTTACCTGATAGAAGGCAAGCTCCATCAAAACAGTTGTGTCTTCCTTTTTAGTTACTTCATCACTATTGCTTGTCATTTTGTTGTGTGAATAAAATTATATCTACTTGCAATTTCTTTGTATTTTATCCTTTGTGTATTGTATGCTCCCTCATTCTTCTGGGCTTTGTTTAAATTTACTTTATGAAGATTTTATTTTAGCTTCCCCTCACTACCACTTGTAGTTGGGTCTAACAATATGAATGCACCTTTACTACTCAGCTGTAAACTTCTTGATATTAAGAATTAATTGCTATTTATATTATGTTGACAACTTTAGCTCTCAAAAGTACATTGGGTATAATAGGAGTTTAATGATATCAGTTGGAAAAAAGGAAACAGGCACGAGAGGGAAATAAAGAAACTTATGATCCAGATCATCATAAAATTTAAAATAAAGTTTGAATTTTTGAGATTTGAGCAAACCAAATCTCTTTGCAAGTGTATGCTAAAATAAATTATGAACCTTGGTACTATGGGATGACCATAGTAACAAATTGTCATTTAAAACAATGGAACTGGTCCATGGAATAAACATATATTTATTTATGAAACATTTATTAGGGCCAGATTTTCTACATTAACGATATGAGCTAACAACTTCAGGTCCCTGCCCTCAAATAGATTATACCTTGGGTATATTAAAAGAAAAGTTGACATTTTAATTGACCTGCTAATTGAAGAACTTGAATAAGTTTGAAGACTCTTGTCTCAGGGAGGTACCTAATAGCAAGACCAGGTTTTAAAGATAACACCATATGTACTGCCTACTGTAAAATAGTGTCATTTAGGTTAAATTAAGCATTGTGTTTTAAAAAGCTGCTCCCAAATGCATATACTAGAAAAGATGAAAAGTCTCAAATCAATAATCAAAATTCTCACCTCTAGAAGAAAATAATAAAGAGTAAAATCTAATGAAAATAAAAGCAGGAAAACAGTAAAGAAGATTCATTAACAAAGAGCTATTTTTTCAAAAAGGTCAATAAAATTGACAATGTGCTAAGTGATAAAGAAAAAATTGAGAGGACACAAGTTACCAGTATCAGAAATGAAGTAGGGAATATTACTACAGGCCTGGAAAATACAAAAAAAAAAAAAAAGACAATAAGGGATTACTATGAACAATTCTTAGCACAAGTATTTAATAATTTAGATGAAATGGATAGATTCTTCAAAAGGCACAAACTACTGTAAATCAATAAAATGGGTAATTTCAATAGCCTAGAGTTTGACTATTTAATAGTAATTTGGATATACTAGACAATTAGTATAACTATTAAGGAAATATAACTCATAATTTAAAAACTTCTACAAAAACAAACTTCTACAAATGCATTGGAATAATATGCCAAACTTGTGAAAAATTAACACCAATTCTACACATTCTTTTCCAGAACATGGAGGGGAAGACAACAATTCTGAGTATATATGTTGAGTCCAGCAATAGCCTGTTACCCAAGCCAGAAAAACAGTACAAAAGAAGAAAAATATACATCCATATTCCTTACAAATATTAATGCAAAATTTATTAATAAAATTTCAGCATATAAAATTCAGCAATGTACTAATGGATCACTTGGGGTTTATTTCCAGGATGTAAATCTGGCTCGATATTTGAAAATCAGTCACTACAATCTACCATATTAACAGGTATAGAGGAAAAATCACACAATTTTATCAATAAATGTACTAAAAGCATTTGACAAACTAATATATCTAATCTTGAAACAATGTGTCTGAGAAATAGGACTAAAGGAGAATTTCCTTATCTTAATAAACAACATCTACATAACCCTACAGCTAACTTCATACTTAATAGTGAAGTATTAAATGCTTTCCCCTTAATATTGTGAACAAGGCATGAATGTACACACTCACCACTCTTATTCAACATACTGCTAAAAGTTCTAGCCAGTGCAATGAGGCAAGACAAGTAAATCAATCCATACAGACAGGAAAGGAAAACATAAAATTGTCCCTTATATGTAGATGGCATGAAAAAAAATTTCCAAGTTATCTATAAATAATCTCCTAGAAATTATTAATAAGTGAATTCATCAAGGTAGCAGGATGCAAGATAAACAAAAATTGATTGTAACCATTTACATTAGCATCCCCACAAATTAAATACTTAGATCTAAAACTAGCAAAATACATACTATATCTATATGAGGAAAACTGCAACCCTCTGATGAAAGAAATCACAGAAGATAATCCATATTCATGGATAGGAAGGTTCAATATTGTTAATATGTCGGTTACTCTCAAATTGATCTATAGACTCAATGCAATGCAATCCCAATCAAAATCTCAGTCGTTATTTTGCAGATATTAACAAAGAGATTCTAAAAATGATATGGAAAGGCAAGAAATCTTGAATAGCCAAAACAATATTGAAGGGCTGGATGTGGTGGCTCACACCTGTAATCCCAGCACTTTGGGAGGCTGAGGCGGGCAGATCACTTGAGGTCAGGAGTATGAGACCAGCTTGGCCAACATGGTGAAGCCCCGTCTGTACTAAAAATACAAAAATTACCTGGGAGTGGTGGCACGTGCCTGTAATCCCAGCTACTTGGGAGACTGAAATGAGAGAATTGCTTGAACCCAGGAGGCGGAGATTGCAATGAGCCGAGATTATGCCATTGCACTCCAGCCTGGGTGACAGAGAGAGACTCCATCTCAAACAAACAAACAAACAAATAAAAACAATATTGAAGGACAAGCACAAAGTCAGAGGATTGAGACTGCTCTACTTCAAGACTTCAGTAACCAAGACAGTGTCTTATTGGCAAAAGAATAGATCAATGGAAAAGAATAGAGAACCCAGGAATAAACCCATGTAAATATAGTCAACTGACTGATGTTTGATAATGGAGCAAAGACAACCTTTTCAATAAATGGTGCTGGAACAACTAGGCAGCCACATGCAAAACCGTGAATCTAGACACAGACTTTATACTTTTCACAAACATTAACTCAAAATGGATCAGAAACTTAAACGTAAAATGCAAAAGTATAAAACCCACAGAAGATAACATAAGAGAAAATCGATATGGGTCTGGTGATGACTTTTTAGATATAACACCAAAGACATGACCTATGCAAGAAATAATTGATAAGCAGGACTCCATTAATATTAAAAAAATTCTACACTGCAAAAGACATTGTCAAAAGAATGTAAAGACAAGCCACAGAATAGGAGAGAATACTTGCAAAAGACATATCAGTTAAAGGACTGTTATCCAAAATATGCAAAGAACTATTAAAAATCAACAATAAGAAAACAAACTACTCTATTTTAAAAATGGGCAAAATACCTTAACAGATAACTCACCAAAGAAGATATACAGATGGGAAACAGGCATATGAAAAGATGCTCCACATCATATGTCATCAGAAAATTGCAAATTAAAACAACAATGTGATGCTACTACATACCTCTTAGAATGGCCAAAACTCAGAACACTGACACCACCCAGTGCTGGTGAACATACGGAGTAATAGGAACTCTTGTTCATTGCTTGTGAGAATGTAAACTTGTAGAACCACTGAAAATCAGTTTGAGGATTTTTTACAAAACTAAACATACTCTTGCTACATGATCAAGTAATTAAACTCTTTGGTATTTACCCAAATGAGCTGAAAACTTATGTCCACACAAAAACCTGCAGATGGATGTTTATAGCAGCTTTATTCATAATTGCCTGAACTTGGAAACAAGATGTTCTTCAGTAGGTGAATGGATAAATAAACTGGTACATTCAGACTATAGATGCTAAAAAGAAATGAGCTATCAAGACATGAAAATACACTAAGGAAACTTAAATACCTATTTCTAACTGAAGGAAGCCAATCTGAAAATGCTTCTGTATACTATAGGATTCCAACTATATGACATCCAGGAAAGGTAACATTATGAAGATAGTAAAAATATCAGTGATTGCCAGGGGTTAGTTGGCAGGGAGGCATGACTAGGCAGAGCACAAATATTTTAGGTCAGTGAAACTACTCTGTATGATACTATCATAGTAGATACACGTCACTATAAATTTGTCCAAACACATAGAAAACACAACAACAAGAGTAAACTCTAATGGAACCTATGGATCTGAATTATAATGATGTGTTGATGTAGGTTCATTTATTGTAACGAATGTACCACTCTGGTGAGAGTTATTAATAATGGGAGAGGCCATGCTCATGCGAGCACAATGGGTAGATGAGAAATCTCTGTCTTTCAATTTTGCTGTGAACCTAAAGCTTCTCCAAAAATAAAGTCTATTAAAAATCAGGTGCATTCTGTGAATTAATAATGAACATATGGACATGGAAATTTTAAATATAGTATATTTTACTATGTCACAAAAATTAAATATAAATCTAACAAGACATGTACTTACATGGTGAAAGCAAAAAAAAGTTTTAGAAGTAAATCATAGAACATCTAAATTAATGAATAAATATATTGTGTTCATGGATTGAGAGATTCAACACAGTAATGTCAATTTTACACAAACTGTTATACATTTTACACAATTTTTATCAAAATCTCTGCAATATTTTTGGGATTTAGGTGTAGGAAAGATCACTCTAAAATTTATGTGAAAAGGCAATGGATTTAGAATAGCTAAAACAATGTTGAAAAGGAAGAATGAAGTAAGAGGAATAAGTCTACCAGACTGAAGACTTATTAAATAGCTACAGTAATCAAGATAGTGTGGTGTTGGTGTTGGGATAGACACACAGATTAATGGAACAGAATAGAGACTTCAGAAATACACCCACAAAAATATGCTCAACTGATTCTGACACAGGTGCAAAATAATTCAGTGGAGCAAAGATAGTCTTTTCAACACATGGGTGCTAGAACAAGTGGACAAAAATAATGGAAAGAAAAAAGAAGAGAAAGAACCTTGACATAACTTCACACCTTATACAAAATTAAATACAAATAGATGATGTATTTAAATGTAAAACACAAAACAATAAATATTTTACAAAAACATATAGGAGAGTCTTCAGGATCAAAGGCTAGGAGGAGTTCTTAGATTTGACATTAAAATCGTGTGCCTTAAAAGAAACAATTTGATAAATTTGACATACAAAATTTTTAAATTTTGCTCTCAGAAAGACGCTGCCAAGAGGATGAAGAGACAAGCTGCACATCGAGAAAAATACCTGCAAACCATATATCTGACCATGTACTAGTATCTAGACTAGATGAAGAATTCATGTAACCCAAAAGTAAAACAAAACAGAAACACAAAAAATCCATTAGAAAAATGGGCAAAAGACATGGAGACATTTCACCAAAGATAATACATAGATGGTAAGTAAGCTTATGAAAAGATGTTCAACATCATTGGCCATTAGGGAAATTCGAAATAAAAACTCAATACGATATAACTCTGTGCATAGTAGAATGGCTAAGTTAAAAAATTCACAGAAATGCCAATTAAAACCTCAATATGATACAACCATGTGCGTATTAGAATGGTTAAGTTAAAAAATAGTGACAACATCAAACACTGGCAAGAATGCAGAGAAATGAGATCACTTACATATTGTTGGTGGGAACATGAAATGGTAAGGGTACTCTGTAAAAGTTTGGTGCATTGTAAAAAACTAAACATATAACTAACACACAGCCCAGAAATTTCATTCCATTGCATTAATCCTGGACAATCAAAAATTTGTTCATAAAAAAACTGTACATGAGTCTTCATAGCAGCTGTATTTGTAATAGGCAGAAACTGGAAACAACCCAGATGTCCTTCAACAGGCAAATGGTTAATCAAACTGGCATATTCATACCACGGAATACTACTCAGTACTACAAAGGAGCACATTGTTGATGCACATTACAAATCTGGAAGAATCTCCAGAGAATTATGCTGAGTGAACAAGGCTAGTCCTAAATAGCTACATAATATAGGGTTTCAATTTTTTTTTTTTTTTTTTTTTTTTTTGAGACGGAGTCTCGCTGTGTCGCCCAGGCTGGAGTGCAGTGGCCGGATCTCAGCTCACTGCATGCTCTGCCTCCCGGGTTTTTATGCCATTCTCCTGCCTCAGCCTCCCGAGTAGCCGGGACTACAGGCGCCCGCCACCTCGCCCGGCTAGTTTTTTGTATTTTTTAGTAGAGACGGGGTTTCACCGTGTTAGCCAGGATGGTCTCGATCTCCTGACCTTGTGATCCGCCCGTCTCGGCCTCCCAAAGTGCTGGGATTACAGGCTTGAGCCACCGCGCCCGGCCAGGGTTTCATTTATATAACACTTTTGAAATGATAAAATTATACATATAGAGATATTAGTGGTTGCTAGAGATTAAGGGGTGCCTGAGGGCAGGAAAAATGTGGTTCTGACCATGAAAGGGCAACAAGAGTGATCCTTGTGGTGATAGAAATACCCTGTATTTTATCTGTGCTGATGTCAATATCTTGTTGTAATATTATTCTATAGTTCTGTGACTTTACCTTAAGGAGGGACTGGGTAAAATGGCACACAGGATCTTCCTGTATTATTTCTTACAACTGCATGTGAATTTACAGTTATCTATCTATCTTTTTTTTAAAAGATAGTGGGCTGGGTTTAGTCTATGAGCCAAAGTTTGCAGACTCCTAATATACGATATTGACTTTCATGTATACAAATAAATATAAGATAAAACCACATTGCAAAGCCTGATGGAGATTAGGTGGCATCAATGTCATGTTTAAAACTGTTGCACTTGCTTTTTTTTGTTAAAAGGCTACTGCAACTAGATTATATAATGTATTCTGGAAAACTGTAAATATGCAAATCAGAATTCTGAGTATCGTTTAAACAAAATATTTAGAATCTTGTAAAAACAGGCTCTGAATGCCATTTTGTTATTAATATTCAAAACTATTTCATAAGTTTATTTATTGAAAGCCTGGACCAAGTTATTATTACACAAGAAAGAGTAAAGAAAACAATATAAATCTATGTGGATGACATTTCAGACTGCAATTTCAGCAAACTTGTAGGCTCAAATTAAAATCCTTTCCTAATTTCTTTCTTTAAAAAAGCAAAAGAAAAAAATCCCCTCCCTGTTATAATTCTTTTTTACTCTGTTCTTAAAACCACCAGTTTTTTCCATGGCAAGGTTAAGTTTTCATCCTGATAAGGTTTTTGTGAAGGTTTAATGTGTCATCTTAAGAAACAATTGATAAGAACAGAAGATCCAAAGACTGCGGTGCCTAAAACTCGAGGCTATTCTTAGTTTTGCATATTTTTTGAGCATGTGATTATATGAAAGTTCTGAACATATTTTTGAAGAGTTCTATGAAACAAAGGGGCCCAAAAGCTTAAGCTTCATTTGCTTCCTGACAAATCAAATCTTCATCTAGAAAGGAGAGAAGCTTCGAGAGGATTTATGTAGCAGACGAAGCTGCACTTGCTATTTTCTCTAAGTTTTAAAAGAGAGAAAGAGAGAGAGAAAGAAAGAGAGAGAGAGAGATTGAGTCTTTGAGTGGCATCCTATTTTGAATATCTCAATATAAAATGCTTTAAAATAAATGGAAAGAAAACACAAATAAAGACCATTTATAATTTGGTTCAAAATTTTCTGAGCTCCACAATCAATATACTTACTCACTGAAGCCTGAAAGTCGGAGCCTGTTAATGAAAATCAGAGAAAATATTTGATTTGACTTTAAATGAGGTCTCACAAATGGGTTGAATTTAAAGGAGGATAAAAAAAGTTTCATATTCGTTTATGTCCCAAAATTCTGTTCAATTTTATAAAATGTTTGAACATTGTGAAGTCTGGTTATTTGAAAGATAGCCTCTAATCTATATTATATTAAAGATTAGTGCTTAAAGTATATGCTGGATTTAATTGATGTCTAAACAACCTAAAGCATTTATATTTCCTTAAACATTTTTAAAGTATTGAAAATCTTATGGTGAATCTTTAGAGTTAACTTTATTTGGGATACTGAGAAGTATGATGTTACTGAACCCAAGTTTAATGTGTGTGTGTGTGTGTAGGCATATGCTTTTTCTATCACAAATTATCTTCCAAGGTACATGTCTTTCTCTCCATGTTAGCAAATGAGGTACATTTAAGGATTTTAATATTCTGAGGTAATACCTTTAGGAACTTGGAGAAGAGAGTAAGATTAGAAATAGGTTAAAGTCTCTATATGTAAAATAAAAAGGGGAAGGACTTGGGAAAGGGCTACTTCGATAAAATCTCAATATGGAAACAGGGAAATCTGAGAGTACAATTTGCTCCTAGAAGGGCGATTAGCAAAAATATAACACATTTTTCAGTAGAAGCAATGATAAGAGCAGCAGTTAAATACATTAGAAAAGAAAAAGGGTATCAGACTCTCACTTCCACCTATATTCCCCATTTAAAAAAATGTTTCTTCAGCTTTTTTTTTTTTGTTTTTTTTTTTGTTTTTTTTGAGACAGGGTCTCACTCTGTTGCCCAGGCTGGAGTGGTAAACATACACAATGTTTGTTTGTTTTTAACAAACTTCCCAACTATTTTCCAGACTGATATTCTTTCCAGTAATGCATGAGTGATCCCATTTCTCCACATCTTTGCTAGTATTTGGTAGTGGTGTCACTATTTTTTATTTCAGACACTGACAAATGTGTAGTTTTATCTCACTGTGGTTTTAATTTGTATTTCCTTGATTTCTAGTGATATTTAATATCTTTTCCATATGTTTGTCATTTCTATATACTCTTTAGTAAAATGTCTCTTCGTGCCTTTTGCTCATTTTCTAATTAATTTATTTTTGGATTTTTACTTTTGAGTTTTCTAAGTTCTTTATATGTAGCCCCTGTTTTTGCAACAGATATGCAAATATTTTCTCCCATTCTGTACCTTGTATTTCATTTCTTAACAGGATCCTTTTCAGGTCAAAAGTTTTAATTTTAATGAAGTCCAATTTATCAGTTTTTCTTTTTTATGGATTGTGCCTTTTGTGTAAAGTGTAAAAAGTCTTTGCCTCAGTCACAAAATTTTCTCCTAGTATTTTTTTCTAAAACATTTATAGTTTTATGTTTCATATTTGACATTTGAGATAATTTTGCAATAAGGCATGAGACTTAAGTTGAGGCTCTATTTATTTACTTATATGTTTGTGGGTGGGCTTTGTTTGTTTTGCCTTTAGATGTCTACTTGATCAAACACCACTCGTTTAGAAAAAACACACACCATTTGTTGAAAAGGCTATAGAAATTGAGAGGCTGTTAAAATTCTTCCTTGGAATTGCTTTCACAACTTTTTAAAAAATTAGTTTGCACATATTTGCGCAGGTCTATTTCTGGAATCTCTATTCTATTGCATTGAACTATGTGTCTATCTCTC
Organism: Macaca fascicularis; assembly: GCF_037993035.2. Classification (NCBI taxonomy): domain Eukaryota; kingdom Metazoa; phylum Chordata; class Mammalia; order Primates; family Cercopithecidae; genus Macaca; species Macaca fascicularis. The sequence continues at coordinate 33,327,981 of NC_088395.1, forward strand.
CCCCAATTCCACACTGTCTTGATTACTGTAGCTAGATAATAAGCCTTAATATTCAGTGGAATGATTCTTCCCACTTTATTCTTCTTTGTCAAGATTGCATTAGCTATTATCAGGCTTGTGCTTTTCCATATAAATTTAGAATTAGCTTATCCAAGTCTACTAAAAAGACCTTGTTGGTATTTTAGTAGAAATGCATTAAAGCTATAGATTAATTTGGAGATAATTGACATCTTTACCATGTTGAGTATTCCAATCCATTAGCAGAGTATATCTCTCCATTTATAAGTTCTTTAATTTTTTTATCATGCTGTGTTTTTCAACAATATTTTGCATTGAGATTAGATTGTGTTTTCATATTTCTAATATATTTACAATGTGTTATTGTCTGTTATGCATGTGATTACACAAAGAATGTGAACATAGCAAAAGGTCTAAAATTATGATTTAGAAAAGAAAGCAGATTTTAACAACTTAAATGACTATAGCTAAATATATACCATATGAGTATGATGTTGAAATAATTTTAAGTAATAAGGTTATAATTATTTATAGAAGAATTGATAGAGACCTATAATTTTTCATCAATGCAAAATATATTTTAATTACATTAAAGTCATGCATCAGAGAATTTTTTTAATTACTTTTCTTTAGCCTACAGTTTTATGATACATGTGGTAAAATGAAGACTGGTCCTTGCTTATATTGCAATATTAACCTGTATCATAAAACAGACGACAAATTCTTAGAACTAAGAGCACTAAATTTAAAAGTGAACAAGAAATGAATTCTTAAGCATCTTAAAACCCTAAAGGCATTTTTAAATAAATATATATTTTATTTCATTATATATTGAGGATATAGAGTCATTGGTGAGAAATATATCCCCTGCATTATAACAATATAATTATTGGAAAGTACAATATTCTTTTAATATCTAATGGATATTAGATATTACATCTAATAGAATAACATTTTCAGCAAAAGGAGGAAGTTGCATATATTTGACCTTTATTGACAGGCCTTTTTCTCTCCAGTAATTACCCAATCTCTATGTGATGTAGTATTCTTAGGGAAATCCAACTTTTCTTTCTCTTTAATTATTTGTTTCCACAAAATACTAGCCAAACACATAGTTATTAGATCTATGTGAGGTGGATGTGTATATCAAAATTTCTTCACAAGCCACTTAACCAAGGTGCTAAGTTTTCCAGAATCCAAAACAAATCAGTTTAAGAGGTAGGTATGCAAAGATCATGTAATACTCTAGATTTTAAAAAAAGTATCCTTAGTTAAGTATCATGAGAAAATGTGCTAGTTTATGTGCTACGTTAGAAACACAATAGCCAAAACATAAAACAAAAAACAAAAAAAACCAGCTGGAATCAGGCACCTTGGTACTTCATGAATGTTTTGCAACAGTATAATAGGGCCTTTCAGTAATGATGTGCTTGCATAGAAATACATGAAAATTACACAAATTTGATATTTTTAGTAACTGAATTTAGTTTAGCTTTGTAAACTCAGAACTTAAGGGTGAAGTGTGTATGTGCGTGGAGTGACTTACACATACATACACAAGCAGTCATATGCACAACTTTAGGGCTCTTATCATAGAGTACATTGTCACCAGTTGAATCATTGTATGATTCCTGATTTAAATGATAAGACATTCCGCATTTCTTCAACCCTTACTTCTTGAGTGAACAGTCCATATGCAAATCAGTATGGAGTGGCAAACTTTAATCTCAAGTTCTAGTGAGTATTTTGTACTAAAACCCACCAGATATAGCCATGAGAAATAGAAATTGTTTATATATACACAAACACATTTTCTTAAAGTAACTATGAATTTCATTCACTTTCATCTTATACTTTGTTACTTCAAAGGGAGAAATTACTGATTTTTCTTATCTCCCTTTATCAGCCATGTCCCTGGCAAGAAATAGAATTCAACATGGATGGTTCAATAAAACAGTACAAAGGGACTACTTTCAGAGGTGTGAATGGGCTTAAAGAAACCAAAAGGGGCTATTGAGGCTTCTAGAGACAACCTCCAGTAGGCAATTGTGATATACCTCTCCCGGCCTTACCATGCCTGAAGAGTCAAGTGAAGGAAGTAGGATTTTCTAAATCCAGTAAGAGATAGAGCCATAGAGGAGATTCTTAACAGGATAGTTAGGGATATAAGCTGCCATAGTGAGAAATAAGGCACAAAGAGAGTGGAGGTCAATGTAAAAGAAATGTCCCAGATCTGCTCTCTTTCTGCCTTTCTGTCTTATGTTTACACCTTCCATTGGCCAAAACCAACAGGGGACTAGTCGGCAAGGGAGCTAAGGAAATGCAATTTATAGGGGTCAACTTCACAGTGACAGAGCAGAAGAAAAAAGAGCATAAAATGGATTGGGCCATGCCATCAAGAAAAGAGTGTACTGAAATATTTAAAATTTTGAGAGAAAAAATAAATCCACCAACCTAAAATTCTGTATCGGTGAAATTATCCTTCAAAAGTAAAAGAGAAATGAAAACTTTATCAGACAAACACGCTGAGGGAATTTGCTGCCAGTAGATCTGCCTTGCAAGAAATGTCAAAAGAAGGACTTCAGAGAAAAAGAAAATGATGTAAGTCAGAAACTTAGATCTACATAAAGAAAGGAAGTACATTAGAGAAGGAAAAAATGAAAGTTAAACAAAATTATTTATTCTTCCTATTCCTGACCGATGTAATAAATATTTGTTCAATATAATAACAGCAACAAGAAACATTGGATGATTAGAGCTTATGGATAAGAGAAACGAATGCCAGTAATGTTACAAAGGTTCAAGAAGGAAGAGTTGGGAATATTCTGTGTGGGAGAAAAATGGATTGGAGTGGGAGCAGAAAAAAAAAAATCACAATTCCTTTACGTGAATTAACATTAGAACCATCCTCTAACTAGGAGTTCAAGTTCAACTTCACTTGGTTGCGAGCATACTTTCTATTCTTTCTCTTCTTAAAAGCTAAAGGAGCCAGGCACGGTGGCTCACACCTGTAATCCCAGCATTTTGGGAGGCCGAGGAGGGCTGATCACTTGAGGTCAGGAGTCTGAGACCAGCGTGGTCAACATGTTGAAACTCCTTCTCTACTAAAAATACAAAAATTAGCCGAGCATGGTGGTGGGCGCCTGTAGTCCCAGCTACTCAGGAGACTGAGGCATGAGAATCGCTTGAACCCAGCAGGTATAGACTGCATTTTAATTATTTATTCATCTGATGATGGACAGAATCTAAAAAAGCTGAACTCATAGAAATACAGATTATAATGAAGATTATCAGAGAAATGGGGGAAGGGTCCTATGGGGGAAAGAAAGATGTTGATCAAAGGTTACAAACTTTTAGTTAGGTAGGAGGAAGAAGTGTTAGTGATCTATTGTACATAGTGGTGACCATAATATATAATAATGCATCATATACTTCAAAATTGCTGAAATAGTGGATTTTAATGTTTTCACCACAAAAAATATGAGGTAACAGATTCATTAGCCTGATTTAATCACTCTGCATTGTAAGCATATATCAAAACACCATATTGTACCCCATAAATATATACAAATATTAATTGTCAATTAAAAACAAAGTTAAAAATAAATGACACCATAAATACAACATATGAAACTACCATTATAGTCCAGAAATTGCACTCCTGGGCATTTATCCCAGAGAAATGAAAACTTATTTTCACACAGATCCTGTACACTAGTGTTCACAGCAATTTTATTCATAACAGCGCCAAACTGTAAACAACAATATCTCTCAATCAGTGAATGGTGAAACTCACTGTGGGATGTCCACAACCATAAATAAATCAACAATATATATTAGTAATAAAAAGTGACAAACTATTGCAATATGCAATAATTTAGATGGATCATTAAGGAATTATGCTGGCTGAAAAAGCTAGTTCGAAAGGATTAAATACTATACAATTATATTTGCATAATATTCTTGAAATGAAAAAATTATAGACATGAAGAACAGATTAATGGTTAGGTATGAGACAGGGTGACAAGAGGAAGTTGGATGTTTTTATTACAGGTCAACAGGAGAGATCTTTGTGGTCATGTAACATCTGTATTTTAACTGTCATGGTGGACACACTAATCTATATGTGCAAAAATTGCATTTAACTAAATATATACACACACATGAGTATAAGTTAAACTTGGAAAATCTGAATTAGATAGGTTCATTGGAACAAAATCCTCCTTATAATGTTTGAATATAATGTGCAAGATATTATAATTAGGGATAACCAAGTAAAAGCCACACAGGATATTTCACATAGGATCTTTTATATTATGTTTTACAACTGTTCTTCACTCTACAACTCTTTGACAATAAAATGTTTAACTTTTAAAAAGTTGCTCAAGCTTGCTTAGTTTGTGTCAGAACTTGGATTCCAATACAGGTGTGAAGCCAGAGCCCTTGCTTCCTGTCATCACTCTATACTGGTTCTCCGAGTTCCCAGGATGTAGGAACGTAAATTGGAATTGCACTACAGGCACAATTTAACCACCATAACAGATATCCTAAATTATTTTTTTATTTTTAATTTTTGTGAGTACACAGTAGGTGTACATATTTAGGGGTACATAAATTCTAAGCTACCAAAATATTTTAGATCATACAGTCTTGTAAAATAGTATGAGCATGCAACGGTTAGGATCATACTGCCGACCTCTACCACTTAATAGAAAGGTGTGTGTATGTGTGTGTGTATGTGTGTGTATTTGTGAATGTGTGACACCTTGGAGAAGCAAATTTTTCACACCTCAGTTTCCTCAACCGTTAAATGAGGGATAATAACTGTTGCTAACTCACTGAGTTACAAATGACTTAATACCAACAATGCACTTAGAATACCACCCAGAACACACTAAGTTGTATGTGTTAGCTATTGTTATTACTACTGATTTCAGAAATGATAAAATATGAAAAATGTTTTTTCAGAAGAAATGTGGCAAACGCATTGACACGATTCAGTGAACACCAATCTAGATTGTGTATATTGTCTTATAATTTTCTCATCTACGTGACTTAAATATTAGCCACTTCTGCCATTGCAAGAGTCAATTTTTGGTAAAATTCTGGGAAAAGAGATTTTGCCTCTCACATTTACTCCTAAGTTAGAAGTCTATTGGGTAATCACTTCTCTGGGTTTAGATCCCTCTTGACCACTCTCAGTGGTTCTTTCACCCAGGCCACTGTTCACTAAGCTTGTCACCACATGGATTTACTGGACAATTACCCATTTATTGGACAATGGCTCTTCCTCGTGTGCTGCTGCCCCTCAGCATGGGCTTCAGCCCCACACCAAACATGGAGCAGGCTCTCCTCCCCTTACTGCTCACCCTTATAAGCCCCACAACTCCATCAGAGAGTTCTGTAGGAATACTGGCCTTTACTGGAGGGTTGGGATTGGGGGTAACTAAGAGAATTCCATCAGGGATCAAGAAATGCAAAACTCTACACTAACAATGGCTTGGTTTTGTGTTGTGTAGCAGAAAAGCAGGAAAAAAATAACCCCCTACACAACGTTTTTTGTGAGCATGCACCAGTTCCTATTCTTACTCTTTTCTATTAAAGGCTACGGGCTTCCTTTCTAAAAGGCCTCCATTTTCAAGCTGGAAATTACTACCTTCCTTCAGGAAAATTCCATGCCATAACAGGAAACATTGATCATTTACTATATGCCAAGTATTGATCTAAGCAACTCATCAGTATGAACTACTGTATTTAATTTATTCTGAGATGACATTTCACATTTTAACATTTCTAAAATCAATTTGTGTCTTAAAATAATTAGTGTATAGCATTTAGGGGTAACCTTTTTAAAATTTGTTAGTCCTACACACAACAATGGTCTATCTTGCAATTTATTATTTCTTAGATTCAATGGCATACAGCAATATAGTGTTCACAACAATTTAATCATTTAGGGACTTATTTTATCAACATTTTATAGATGTCATAATTGAGTCTCAGAGGTGATACACACCTAGCAACCTCAAGGTTGCTCAAGGTCACACAGCTAGTCAATGGTAGATTTAATCCCACATAGCCTGATCCAAGAGCCTGTACCCTTAGAATATAATCTGCTCCTCCCAGATTAGCACCATCTCCCACGGGTCCCCATTAATTATCAAGGACAGTCTAATCTAATTCATAGTGAGGAAGAGAAACATTTTCCAAAGTCTGCAAAACTTGCCAAGCTGGCCAACTTATATTATTAAGCAAAATGAGTGCCAGTATTTTGTTTCTCCTTCCTCGTGTTTTGTTTTGTTTTTTGACGATGTTTTGCTCTTGTCGCCTAGGCTGGAGTGCAATGGCGTGATTGTGGCTCACTGCAACCTCAGCCTCACAGGTTCTAGTGATTCTCCTGCCTCAGTCTCTCAAGTAGCTGGGATTACAGGCACGCACCACCACACCCAGCTAATTTTTGTATTTTTAGTACAGACAGGGTTTCACCATGTTGGCCAGGCTGGTCTTGAACTCCTGACCTCAAGTGACCCACCCATCTTGGCCTCCCAAACTTCTGGGATTACAGGTGTGAGCCACCGCACCCCGCCTCTCCTTCCTCTTTCAAACTGTTTCCTTGGTGTGGGGTGGGGTGGGGACCAGAGGCATTAATAGCAGGTCCTTTACAGAACCACCTACCACAAAGATGGCCACACTTTGCCTACACAAAAAGCTGGCAGAAGCTTTTTTCTTTATTTTGGAGGCCTTATCAAACACCAGGGCAGAATGATCTGTAATCTTTGAGGTGAGAAGCTAAGTGAGGATTAACCACTTTTCTCTCCTAGCAAAAACTCCCAAATGGTGAGACTGGTGGGGAAGGACAGAGTGGTAGTGTTATTGTTCTTCCAGTTACATGTATTTATAATATTATTCAATGTATCTTATCTATTAATTATGTATATTTTATCAGCTCATTTCCCATCCATCTGTGACAGAAAGAGGGAAGTATGACACAAGAAGTAGTGATTAAATATCTCAACATGTTCATGTATCCAGTGAGCAAAAACCCAGACTACTTTGAAGTAAGGATAGACTATGTTAGCCCCATTACCAAATATTTGAGGGAAATGGTTGTACAATATAAAACCATTTCTGAATTTTAGAGGAGTCAAATATAAGGTTTCCAAATAATATAAAATGCACTCCATTTCCTTCCTTCCTTCCTTCCTTCCTTCCTTCCTTCCTTCCTTCCTTCCTTCCTTCCTTCCTTCCTTCCTTCCTTCCTTCCCTCCCTCCCTCCCTCCCTCCCTCCCTCCTTCCCTCTCTCTCTCTCTCTCTTTCTTTTTCTTTATTTTTCTCTCTTTCTCTTTCTCTCTTTCTTTGAGATGGAGTTTCACTCTTGTTGCCCAGGCTGGAGTGCAGTGGCGCGATCTCGGCTCACTGCAACCTGTGCCTCCCGGGTTCAAGCGATTCTTCTGCCTCAGTCTCCCTAGTAGCTGAGACTACAGGCGTGTGCCACCACACCCGGCTAATTTTGTACTTTTTAAATAGAGATGGAGTTTCACCATGTTGGTCAGGCTGGTCTTGAACTCCTGACCTCAAGTGATCCACTCACCTTGGCTTCCCAAAATGCTGGGATTACAGGCATGAGCCATAGTGCCCCGCCAGTTATCTTTCTTTTGCTACATCTTTTTGAAGTAGGACTTTCACACCACTGGACAATAGCAACTGAATATAGGAATGGACTTAATATTTATTATACATGAAGATTATGGCATTTCATTTCTATTGTGAAGTGGGCACGAATATATTAAAAATATCGAACATCTTACTGTTCTGGTTTAAAATTTTTTCATGATATATGTCACATTTTGTACCAAATGAAAATATGTATTGCTCAATTTTGATATATCTTGTACTTTTTATTGTCAATTAAAATGAACTAATTTTTGTATTTAAAAATTTAGTAATAAAGACTGAGAATGTGAACTACACACCCATATACATGCCCAACAAAAGCTTAACACGGTATCTATAATTAGCCTACAGAGTTCTTTTAAACTAAACATAATAGTTACCAAAAGGGATTCATAGCTTTTGAATTGATTTAAAATTAACCTCCCTGTCACTTCCAAACGAATTTCCATTTATGTAAAATGAAAATTGTCCCATGACAAAACTTTCAGCAAGAATACATTTATTCCTTCTTGAGTCTATCATTTGCAAAGCACTATGGTGTGCCACTTGGAAAGGGATCTAAATTAGAATTTTTCCCAAAAGCCATAACCAGGTAGATGACATGCAGCATTTTAAAGGGTACTCATGAATTCATTTTGATGCCTGTGCTCAAGTGAGCACATATGTTTTACAACTTTGAAGACCTCCCTCTCTTAGCTTGGTTCTAGCTCACACAATGCTCCAGCATTGAAGATGTTGAAAAAAGATATGTCTGAATATACACACACACACAAGTGATAATACCTACATAATACTGGGTTGATGGTTTATTAAAACACAATAAGCATCTAAACAAGTATCATGCAAATTTAGAAATACCAGATTCATTTTGCATATCTTGTGGATTCCTTATACAGCACCCTCTCTCCCTCCTGTTTGTGTGTGTATCTGTGTGTGTATGTGTTAATGTGTGTGCCTGTGTGTAGATGTGTAGAAGGAATCCAGTACTTCTAAATTCACATGATAATTGTGGGGCATTTTAGATGCTTTTTGTGATTGAATAAACCATCAACACAGTATTATGTAGGTATAATTATTCACATTTTGCAGATAAGAAAACTGAGATTCAGTAAGTTATTTGTCCAAAGCTATAACAGAGATTTTAAAATCCTGTGACGTTAAACCCCAAAACATATGCTTTTAGTATCATAATCTTTACTATGGTTATCAGATAACAGTTAAAAATCTGCTAAATTAAAGATAGGAGACCACTAACCAAAATCATTAAATGCTATCTAGGTTTAAGTGAGTATTCCCACCAATACTGAGAAAACTTTGTCAGTTTCTCACCTTGCTACTTACCAATTAACAGCATCACCATCATATATGAGCTTGTTGAATATTGGCCAGGCGTGGTGGCTCACGCCTGTAATCCCAGAACTTTGGGAGGCCAAGGCAGGTGGATCACTTGAGGTCAGGAGCTCAAGACCAGCCTGGCCAATGTGGTGAAACACTGTTTCTACTAAAAATACAAAAATTAGCTGGGTGCAGTGGCGGGCGCCTGTAATTCCAGCTGCTCTGGGGGCTGAGGCAGGAGAATCGCTTGAACCCAGGAGGTGGTGGCTGCAATGAGCCGAGATCCCACCACTGCACTCCAGCCACCACTGCAATCCAGCATTGGCAACAGAGCAAGACTCTGTCGGGGGGGAAAAAAAAAAGATGTTGAATGTCAGGCACAATTCCAAACCTACTGAATCAGACTCTAAAATGTAACAAGAACCCCAGATTATTTGGAAGCAGTTATGTATGCAACAGCTATATTCTACAGTTGTACCAAGAAACAAAGTTAAGGACCAATCTAAACATTTCCTAAGAAAAAAAGGAGGGCAATACCTTTACTACTTCCAAAAAGATTTTACAATGATTTGCTAAATTCTGTTAGCCCTGATCAGATATATGCCTGCATTTAAGTTAAAAAAAAAAATCCAGAATCAAAATCAAATTTGTAAAATTCTTGTTTTCAAGTTTATTTTTTAAATGAACATACAGAATTGTATATATTTATTGTGTCCAACATGGTGGTTTGAAGTACATACACATTGTGATATGGTTAAATCTAGCTAATTAACAAATGCATTCCCTCACATGTTATCATTTAACATCTACTCCTTAGTATTTTTCAAGAATACAATATACAAGTTGAGCATCCCTAATCCAAAAATACACACTCTGAAGTGCTCCAAAATCTGAAACTTTTTGAGCACTGAAATGATGTAATAAGTGGAAAACTGAACATATAAGAATTTAATGCAAACATTTTTTCATGCACAAAACTGTTAAAATTATTGTATAAAATGACCCCAAAGCTATGTGTATAAAGTGCATATAAAACATAAATGAATTTGTGTTTAGACTTGGGTCCCATACCCAAGATGCCTTATTATGTTTATGCAAGCATTCCATAATTTGATAAAATCCAAAATCTGAAACACTTCAGGTCCCAAGCATTTTGGATAAGGAATACTCAATCTGTATCATCATTAACTACAGTCACCATATTGTACAATAGATCTCTTGATTTTACTTCTCCTATCTAACTGTAAATACATATTATTTAACCAATATCTTCATAATCTTCCCTCTCTCTTAACTACCCCACCTTCTGGTAACCAACATTTTATTCTCTACTTTAAAATCAACCTTTTCAGATTCCACATAAAGTGAGGTAATGTGGTATTTTTCTTTCTCTGCCTGGCTTATTTAACTTAATATCCTCCAGGTTCATTCATGTTGCTGCAAATGGCAGGTTTAATTCTCTTCACGGATGAACAGTATTCTATTGTGTATGTATACCACATTTTTTCTTTTATTCATTCACCTACTGATGAACTCTTAGGTTGATTCCATATCTTAGCAATTGTGAATAGTGCTGCAATAAACTTGGGTGTGCAGATATCTCTTCAACATGTTGATTTCATTTCCTTTCAGTATATACCCAATAGTGGGACTGCTGGATCATATGTTAGTTCTATTTTTAACTTTTTGAGAAAACTCCTACTGTTTTCAATAATGGTTATACTAATTTACATTCCCACCAACAGTATGCAAGGGTTCCCTTTTCTCTACATTCTCAGGAACACTTGTTATCTTTTGTCTTCTTGATGTCATTCTAACAAGTTTGAGTTATCTCACTGGGGATTTGATTTACATTTACCTGATGGTTAATGATGCTAAGCATGTTTTCATATACCTGTTGGCTATGTGAATGTCTTCTCTTGAGAAATGTCTGCTCAGATCTTTTGCTCATTTTTAATTGGGTTGTTTGTTTCCTTGCTATTTATTTGTTTGAGTTACTGATATATTTTGGCTACTAACCCCTTATAAGATGTATGGTGTACAAATATTTTATCCCATTCTTTAGGTTTTCTCTTCACTCTGTTGATTCTTTCCTTTACTGTGCAGAACTTTTTGAGTTTGATGTAATCCCATTTGTCTATTTTTGGTTTTGTTTCCTGTGCTTTTGAGGTCATATCCAGAAAATTTTTGCCCAGATCATAGTCATGGAGACTTCCCTTATGTTTCCTTCTAGTAGTCTTAAAGTTTTAGGTCTTACACTTATGCCTTTAATCCATTACGAATTAATTTTTGTACATGGTCTGATATAAGGGTCTAATTTTATTCTTCTGCATGTGGATATCTATTTTCTCCAGAACCATTTATTGAGAAGATTGTTCTTTTCCCATTGGATGTACCTGGTACCATTGTTGAAAATCAGCTGGCTATAATTCTGTGGATTTATTTCTGGGCTCTCTTTTATTCCATTGGTCTGTGTGTCTGTTTTTATGCAAGCACTGTCTGTTTTGGTTACCATAGCTTTGTAGTATATTTTGGTGTCAAGTAGTATGATGACACCAGTTTTGTTCTTTTTGCTCAAGATTATTTTGGGTCTTCAAGCTCTTTTGTGGTTCTAATTTCTGTAAAAAATGCCACTGGTGCTTTGATAAAGATTGCATTGACTGTAGAAAGCTTTGGGTAGTGTAGGAATTTTAAAAATATTAATTCTTCCAATACATAAACACAGAATACCTTTCCATTTATTTGTGTCTTCTTCAATTGCTTTCATCAATGTGTTATAGTTTTCAGACCTTTCACTTCTTTGGTTAAATTTATTCCTTTTTTGGGGGGTGGGCGGGGGCACAGAGGACAGAGTCTTGCTCTGTCACCCAGTCTGGAGTGCAGTGTCATGATCTCTGCTCACTGCAACCTGTGCCTCCTGGGTTCAAGTGATTCTCATGCTTCAGCCACCCAAGTAGCTGGGATTACAGGCGTGTGCCACCACATTAGGCTAATTTTTGTATTTTTAGTAGAGACACGGTTTCACCATGTTGGTCAGGCTCGTCTTGAACTCCTGACCTCAGGTGATCCGCCAGTCTCAGCCTCCCAAAGTGATGGGGTTACAGGCGTGAGCCACCGTGCCTGGCCAATTCCTAAGTATTTTTTGTAGCTAATGTAAATGGGATGTTTTTTAAATTTATTTTTTATTTTTCCATAAGTTATTGGGGCACAGGCGGTATTTGGTTACATGACTAAGTTCTTTAGTGGTGGGTGACTTGTGAGATCTTTGTGTACCCATCACCCAAGCAGTATACGCAGCACCGTATTTGTAGTCTTTTATCCCTTGCCCCCTTCAACTCTTCTCCCCAAGTCCCCAAAGTCCACTGTATTATTCTTATGCCTTTGTGTTCTTATAGCTTATCTCCGACGTATCAGTGAGAACATACGATGTTTGGTTTTCCATTCCTGAGTTACTTCACTTAGAATAGTCTTCAATCTCATCCAGGTCACTGCAAACGCTGTTAGTTTCTTCCTTTTTATGGCCACAGTTATACCACAGTTTCTCTTTTTCCACTTATTGATTGATGGGCATTTGGGTTGGTTCCATGATTTTGCAATTATGCATTGTGTTGCTATAAACATGTGTGTGCAAGTATCTTTTTCATGTAATAACTTATTTTTCTCTGAGTAGATACCGGTAGTGGGATTGCTGAATCAAATGGTAGTTCTTCTTTTAGTTATTTAAGGAATCTCCACACTGTTTTCCATAGTGGTTGTATACTAGTCTACATTCCCACCAGCAGTGTAGAAATGTTCCCTGATCACCACATCCATGCCAACATCTACTGTTTTTTGATTTTTTGATTATGGCCATTCTTGCAGGAGTAAGGTGGTGTCACATTGTGGTTTTGATTTGCATTTCCCTGATCATTAGTGATGTTGAGCATTTTTTCATATGTTTGTTGTCCATTTGTATATCTTTTGGGAATTGTTTATTCATGTCCTTAGCATACTTTTTGATGGGATTGTTTGTTCTTTACTTACTGATTTGTTTGTGTTCAGTGTAGATTCTGGATATTAGTCCTTTGTCAGATGTACAGATTGTGAAGATTTTCTACCACTCTGTGGGTTGTCTGTTTACTCTGCTTACTGTTCCTTTTGCCCTGCAAAAGCTCTTTAGTTTCATTAGGTCCCAGCTATTTATCTTGTTTTTATTGCATTTGCTTTTGGGTTCTTGGTCAGGAATCCTTGCCTAAGTCAATGTCTAGAAGGGTTTTTCCAATGCTATCTTCTAGAATTTTTATAGTTCCAGGTCTGGACTTCTCTTTCAGATAGATTGCTATGGGAATGCTACTGATATGTTAATTTTGTATCCTGCAATTTTACCGAATTTATTATTTCTAACAGTTTTTGGTGGAATCTTTTACACCAGTCAAAATGGCTATTATTACAAAACAAATAAACAAAAAAATCTCTACATGTTAGCAAGGATATGGAGAAAAGAGAATGCTTAAATATGGTTGGTGACAATGTAAATTAGTACAACATCTATGAAAAATAGAATGGAGATTTCTCTAGGAATTAAAAATAGAGCTATCATTCGATATGGTAATCTCACAACTGGTTATCTACCCAAATGAAAAGAAATAACTATATCAAAAGATACCTCACTCATATGTTTACTGCAGCACTATTCACAATAGCAAATATATAGAATTAACTTAAGCTGATTGAATGAGGAAAATGTGGTATATATATACAATAAAATATTATTTAGCCACAAAAAGAATAAAATCATGTCTTCTGCAACAACATGGATGGAACTGGAGGCCATTATCTTAAGTGAAACAACTCAGACACTGAAAGACAACTACTTCATGTTCTCATTTATATGTGGGAGCAAAATAATGTGTACATTTGAAAGTAGAGTGTGGAATGATTGACAATGGGGAACCAGAAGGGTGGAGGTATGGGAAAGGGTTGGATGATGAGAAATTACTTAATGTGTACAATGTATATTATTCAGGTGATGAATGCCCTAAAATTATACTTATATTCCTTAAATATATACAAATAACATTTTTAAAAATAAAAATAAGGGTTCTATAAGATTATGTCATTGGCATACAGGGATAACTTAACTTCTTATTTTCCTATTTGGATGCCTTTTGTTTCTTTTTCTTGCCTAATTACTTCCAGGACTATGTTGAATAGAAGTGGAGACAGTGGGTATCCTCGTCTTGTTCCACATCTTAGAGGAAAAGCTTTCAACTTTTCCCCATCCAATATAATTCTTGCTTTATTGAAGAAAATGCCATACTTCTGTTAACCACTGGTATAGACAGCTGATTACGTAAGTTGGATCTTATTAGTAAGTGAGAAAGTAAGCAAAATTAAAGTGTTGCTGCTTTTTATATAATTTTAAAGGATTCCGAAAACAATATGATTACGATAAAATCTGAAATAAGTAAATGGATATCTATGCCAGTTTGCTCAGAACTACCTAAGGATGGAATCAGGTTAGTTTGGTCAAATACAAGTAAATAACAAAAAAGTAAAATAAATATTTTTAAGGCTGAGTTCAAGTCAAGCTATTTCTACTCTGAGTTTATAAGTTTAGTTATTTGATTTAAAATGATCCTTTTGCTTGGTTTGATTTTCCATGAAACGGTCAATTGTGAATAAACTGTTTGATTTGATTTTAGTTGTTTTTTCACCTGAGTAGGCGAGGTCTCAGATTTACTTCTTTCGAAGACTAATAAAGAAGACATTAGTATCTAACCTGTTTACAGGGATACAGTTTCTTGAGCACAACTGAGCTTCCCAAATCCCATAGAAACAAAATGAAATGAAAGAATTTATTTGGTATGAGTGTATTTTGATGTGACCTAACAGAATTTAATGAAGCTTCATTTTATAACTTGCTATACAATTAATATATATTAACAAGCCCTAGTGTCTTCAAGTCATGCACAAAATGCTTTTGAAACAAATTATCAGCATTTATTTGTGGGTTAAATAACTTTTCTAAGTGTATCATGAGAAATGGGTTAAACACAACTTTTTGGCATATTCTTCCTGCTGCCACTCACAAAAGCACATCATTTGTATATTTCATTTTCAGATATGTGAACTTCTTTCCTGTTCATGATTTAATCCATATTTTTTAACATAAAATAAGCTGGTTTAGCTTTTATAACAACATAAGTCTTTTTTTTTCTGGAGTGAGGTTTTAAATATAGACATTTTTGCTCCTTCAGTATTGTTTTAAACTAATGCATTTCAGTAAGACTAGTTTATTATATATTGTGCTGATAGTTAAATTAACTGTGAATGGCTATTTTTCAGGGCTCTGAAAAGTAAAAAAAAAGAAAGAAAAAAAAGAAAAATCACTACCCGAAATATAATTCTTAGGAAAAAGCTGGGAGTTAATTGGAAAGTGAATAGAAACACTCACTCTGAATAGTCAAAACTGATGAAATTAGTAAAACTACACATGTTGCACTTATTTATGTTCTTTGTTAATAATCAGTCACTAAACCTATAATTTTTCCATTATTCACTGACCAAAAAATAAAAGGAAAATTTAGAAGGTGAGCCAGATCTATTCTGTGTTGTTGTCTTGTTCTGCCGAAGTTATGAATGATTTGTGTTGAAGTCCAAGTATGGGCCCCGGTCTAGAGAACTGGCTGGCCAAAACAACTCAGAATTTTAACAGAATTGCATGCAAGTGCTAGAATCTCAGTTTAAATGCATGCAGAGGCTACTTCTAAATAGTCAGTAGACTCTACTTTGTATCATTGAAATAATACTTGTAAATTTACAACTTTGTTGATGAGTTTTGCATGATTCCACATTTTTAAAGAAAAATTTGCTAAATGGAACATATTTTTGTAATCCATTAAGAACGGGATGAAAACTGAATAAAAATGTGATCTATGTTGTTACTGGGGAAATCAAAACCCAAAACCTAATGTATTTTGCTGTAAAAAAAAACAAATTAAAAATCTAGCTTCTGTAACTAGGAATACTACAAAGCTGAAACTGTAGACTCTTCAATTTCAGGGTTCATGTAGGAATATTTTTCTATACTGACTTGTTACCTTAATACTCTAGGAATTGACGTTAGAAGCATTTGAATGAGTATTCAATATATGTTAATGAAATGTAGTACATATCCCCATTTGTCGTGAACTAATAGTTTTTAAATACGTACATTACATTTGATAGATGTCCAATTTTGAATCCTGCTTTTTCAAGGTGGAATATCTGAGAAACTTGTTTCACTGATCAAATGTCCTGATGTGATATTAAGATACAGTACTAACCAGCCTGAGGCAGTGAGCATTTAGTCTAATCTGACCAGTGCAGAACACATCTGGGTCTCCTGCGGTTGCTGTGGTAAAAATTCTGCCATCTAGTCTTCAGTATCATCAGGGTCAACAAGCTAACAGTGGCAACAGACTTGTTTCATTTATACAGATCCAGTGATATTGTTGCCTTCCTGGCTGTGCTGTGTTTCTAATGTTGCTCCTAAGTCTTTGCCACCATTTCTAATTCTTCTGCTCCCCAAGGGTCTTTGATATACCCATTATCTTTAGTGTGGGCCTTACTGTTTACCCTAGAGATAGTGAATTCTGTTACTTAACAATTTAGGACACTGATGAATCGAATAAAGTATAATTGCATCAATGCCTATAAGCAGCCTTTTAAAAAATTTATACATAAGAGTCATTCTCTCAGGCATTAAATGAAATTAGAGAACTTATTTGTTTTTGAGACGGAATCTCGCTCTGTCACCCAGGCTGCAGTGTGGTGGTGCGACCGCGGCTCACTGCAACCTCCACCTCCCAGGTTCAAGCAATTCTCCTGCCTCAACCTCCTGAGTAGCTGGGATTACAGGCGCACGCCACCACCCCGAGCTAATTTTTGTATTTTTAGTAGAAATGGGGCTTCACCATGTTGGTCAGGCTGGTCTCGAACTCCTGACCTCATGATCCACCCACTTCAGCTTCCCAAAGTGCTGGGATTACAGGCAAGAGCCACCATGCCTGGTCAATTATCTTGGTCTTAAAACTCTGTTTTAGTACTTAAACAAAGCCTTAAACTACTTCAAGAACATCGAATGATAAATGAATTATTCTACGTTGAAAATGAACTTTTATCAATTTTAGTTGAATATGTTTTTTCTACCTTGAGTCCAGTTGAAGGTAGCTTCTGTAACTAGGAGCTATATACTCAAGTCACATCACATGTAGTTAAACTTTTATATTCTGAATAAGTCCTTTAAGTAAGACAGCCAGGGGTTGACAAACTAACCAAACTCCTATCTGTCACATACATTACAATGTAACAGATAATCTGAATTTTCTTATATATTTTGTTTCTCATATTCTTAAAATTTAGTAGCAAATATATGTTCATTCAATTTGCCTATTGAAAATTTACCATATTTAGCTTTGGGGAAATATTTTTAATTTTTGATATTAAAATATAAAATACTCTGTTAGTGCAATTCTTAGAATATATTTAACTTCTGTACTCCATATGTTTAGAAGAATGAGAAGTGTATTGAAAATTGTATCTTATAGTTGTTTTACTATAAAACAAATTGTAAATATCATTTAATGGATAAATTATTATTATCATTGTTGTTATTGTTATTTAATCCCAAATCAGTCTACTTAATGTGGCTAAAATTTCTCATAGACTCTAATTCAGAAAATATATTTTGTTTTAAGTTATTTTCACTAACTACTTGTGATAGATATTTTAAAATATATGTGACTCATCCTGAATAGTGATTTTATCACAGCTGTAGATGCAAATGAAGTATATTTATTAACTAACCAATGCTATAAGCATTTGAATGTTAATAAATTAAGATTGGGTTGCATGACAGTTGAATTTAATTGATAGAATACAATTATCAACTACCCTAAAATAATTTACATAACTCACTATGACAAGTTATATCAAAATTTACTCTCAAATTAAGTTGCTTATTCAAAATATTCATTTTTGTGACCATTCTGTGTAAATACAAGTGATTGCCATACTGTAAGATGCATGCTCATAATGGAGAATAAATAATATTTTCTAAGAAAATTAACTTTTAATTTCTCATCTAAAAATCCTAATTTTCCATTTTTTTCTATGAGAAAATTATCATTGTTTTATTTTTGTTTTAAAAACAAGTTTCACACATGGGAGTATGTTGTGTGCTCTATTTTATTTTATTTTTTCACCCATTTTTACTGTCACATTTTATTTTTAGTAAAACTAATTGTCATTTTTTTAACAGACCAGAAACTTTGAAAATTAGAAAGTGACATTCATGAATGTAGTTATTAAAAAGCACTCTCCATCTTTCACAGGAATAAATGTTAGAAGTATGCTTATTTATGGCATAATTACTAAAGGAAGATAAAATTATCATATCAATTGAATTTTATCCGAATATGAAAAGATAAGCACTGTTAGTAATTCCTCAGTAAACGATACAGCTATACATAATAATACATAACTCTAATTTAGATATATGTTCTTAACATTTTGCTGAAACAACCCAGAAATGAAGAGATTGATCCAGAATCATGAGCAAACTAGATAAATCATTGGTAACAACATAAAAAATCAAAAATCTGAAAATTAAAATTACTTTTGGCATATAGTATGTGCCAAGCTTAGTATTAAACATAAAGCCAATAAATGCAATTCAACATGTGAAACTATAACTTTGAATTAGGAATACTGCAGAATGCAGAGGGTTGTATTTATTACTCTGTTTCTTCAATCTTGTTATTGATATAAATTTGTATGTATAGAAAGCTGTATGAAAATAAGTAACTTTCTATACAAAGCCCAAATAACCACCGTTTATTATCGCTCGAATTTATTTATTTTTATTTATTTATTTTTGAGGTGGAGTTTTGCTCTTGTCGCCCAGACTGAAGTGCAACGGCACAATCTCGGCTCAATGCAACCTCCACCTCCTGGGTGCAAGCCATTCTCCTGCCTCAGCCTCCCTAGTAGCTGGGATTACAGGCATCTGCCACCATACCGGGCTAATTTTTGTATTTTTAGTAGAGACCAGGTTTCACCACGTTGGCCAGGCTGGTCTCGAACTCCTGACCTTAGGTGATCCACCCACCTTGGCCTCCCAAAGTGCTGGTATTACAGGCATGAGCCACCATGCCTGGACAATTGCTCTAATTTAAATTCAAATTATGTAGCCTTTATGCTCCCCATATTATTATTGCATTTACTTCATAAGACATACATAAATTTGATTTGATTGGGATATTAATTACATTATGTTAAAGATACATTGCACTCTTGGCCTGCCCATTTTTAACAATGTAGGAAACATCTGCAAACACTCCTTACTCCTGCGAAAATGCAAGGAATTGAAAATAACCTATATCTAATCACACTACACTTTTGCAAACATTCCCTACCTCTCCCCAAATGAAGTAACATAGTTTTGAATGATTTCTTCATCAGTTCTATTCTTTTTATATAAATTTATTAAACACACACATATTCCTAAAGACTAAAATTGTATTTTCAACATGTTTGGCTTTATGGAGATGGTATCTACCATGTAGTATGTTCCATTCAGATATCAAGGGATACTGTACTCAGGGAATGCACCATCTGATATTTTTATTAAATTTATTGGATTTAATATTGATTTTTTGAATTATAATGTTGGATTTATTTTTTTCTTTGGATATTATACTGCTAGCATTCATCGATATTGTTTTGTGTTGTTGTGTTTCTTTTTTCAGTTCTGTATAGTAGTCCACACAGTAGTAAACTAATCATAATATATATATCGATGTACACTTGCATGTATGTGTGTGCGTGTGTGTGTGTGTGTGTGTGTGTGTGTATTAGAACAGTAATCCCCAACCTTTTTGGCACCAGGGAACAGTTTTGTGGAAGACAATTATTCCACAGGTGGGGGTTTGGGGGAGGTGAAAGTCTAGGGATATAGGGATTGTGGTTTTGGGGTGAAACTGTTCCACCTCAGCTCATTAAGCATTAGATTTGCATAAGGAGCCTGCAACTTATTTCCCTCGCATGCGCAATTCACAATAGAGTTGGCACTCCTGTGAGAATCTAATGCTGCCACTGATATGACAGGAGGCAGAGCTCAGGCAGTAATGTTTGCTCACCTTCTGCTCACCTCCTGCTATGCAGCTGGGTTCCTAACAGGTCACAGACCAGCACCGGTACTTGGCCCAGGGGTTAAGGACCCTTGTATTAGAAGACACACATATACAAAACCATCACAAATCACAAACATGTGTACATATATACAAACACATATATAAATACATATTGGCTGTTTTTAATTCAAGGTAAGTTTTGGCAAACAGAAAGTAATGCTTTCTTAACTATCAAATTTATTCAAATATATGGAAATTTGCCTCCAAATATCAATTTTGTTGAACAGGTTGAGAATAGAAATAACTATTCATATCAAAACCATTTAAAATATAAATATAATTATAAAAACTCTACTATATATTCTAAATTATATATTTTTTATTTGTACAGAGGAATGCATTTAAAACATGTGACATTCATGTTATATAAAGAAACTACTACTGTACAGAGGAATGCATATATAAAGAAATTTATATAAATATAAATTTATATTTTGAAATGGGGCAAAAAAAAGATGTCAAATATTGAGATATAAAAAATAGTACCAGATAAAAGATGCATAGATAACCCTAGGAATGAGAATCACATTTTATATGTAGGGCTAAGCCATTCCCTAGATATATTTTCTGGCTGACTAATTAGCAATGCTAAAGATCAAGTTTTACATCAATGCTTTGAAATCATGGTGTTTATTTTTTCTTTCTACTTGCTGAGCCTGTACTTTGGAACTATATATTACTATATTTTATTGTATGCCCTGTTGAGTGTATTTATTCATGTAGCAAAAATAAAAATTAATTAATTAATAAGATAAAGGTAATGATGTAAGATTAAGAAAATTCATAGAAACTGACCTAATTTAGTGCATAGTATACTAAAAGTTATTCATTTCTTTGTCTATGTCTAAAAATGCACAATTCAAATTCCAGATAACCTCTAGATCTGCCCACCCAATTTCCTCATCTTTGTCAACAGAACTCCAATTCCATTAGGCTATCAAGGGAGACTGTGCACAGGCAACGTACTCATCCCAAAGAACAAATCACGATTGGCCAGGCTAATCATGTTGATCCTGTTCTTTTACTGCCAGGGACTGACTGGAACAGAGTGAAATTGAGATGCCTAAACCAATGACAGACAAGCTACCTCTGCACTCCTCACTCCTTGCTACATGAAATAATTCTTTTTTTCCAAAACTACATTTATTTGGTATTCAGGTATATAGTGTTATATGCAATAGATATATGACTAACAGTGTTATATGCAATAGATATATGACCAATCTAGTTTTTTAAATATAATGGTATATTAGTGGATATTTTTGATACCATCAAGGGATTCTTCTCCCCAGAGTTACCAACTGAGAAAACCTGTGGTTGGTAGTGCAGGTGGTTTGTGGGCCACCATCTTGAGAAAATAACGTCTTAAAGGAATTCCAGAGAAATAAATACATAAGGAAAATGTGTTTAGTTTAACTTGTGAAAAAAGCAGCAAATGGTAATGTGTGAAATAAGAACTTTCTAGTTGGGGATACCCTTATAGCTAGAATAGTTTAAATTTACTGAGGATTCAAATAATTCCAACTGAAATAGAAAGCAATTTTATGTCAATGCTTAAACTACTCAAGCATTTAGAACATGTTACTAAAATGTTAGTATATAATCTCTGAGGTAGCCTATAAAAATGCTTCAGCTTCCTTCTTACAAATGGAAATAAATTTCTTAAAGATGAACCTAGAAACAGCGTTTTCTCATATTCAATAGGCATGGTATTGAGAAACAATTTATGGAATGAAATGAGTGCAAGAGGAAGCTACAGTCAGGTATTTTTAAATGATTTGCAGGAAAGCATAAAACAAACAAAAATAAAACAAAACAAAAACAAGGCAGCTACCAGAGAGAGATACTGACAGTTTTTTTTCTTAAGTACTATCTCCTTTCGTCTTTTTATGGTGTCTATCCACCTCACTCACCTCGTTTAGCTTAAGTTGCCTTCCCTTTACCACATTTTGCCTCTTATCATTAACAGCCACCTATCTGTCTTCTCTCTGCTGTCCACAGGGCTTTCTTTGTTCCCTGAACTTGAAAAGGGACAATTAACCAATCTCGTTAATGGACATGACATTTAAAACTTGATGTTCTACATTCTTTGCTTTAAAACATGTGACATTCATGTTAGCCTTAGGAAGAACTAGTCCTCCGTCAGAATGTAGGGGATTTGGGGGTTGAATGGTGGGGGGGAACAGGTGACTCATCACACCCTGGAGAGGATCCAACACCACATTGGTTTGCATTTTGCTATTCACAAGTCACCATGATATTTTGCTCCTTAAAAAATGATATACCATCTGAAATTTTTATTAAAGCAATATATATACACATACACATTTAGAAGATCATCATACAAATAGCTATTTATTTGCTTAGCTTAATGTTGGTTAGGTATTTCCTCATAAGGGAAAACCGCAGAATCAGTCATTTATATTTATATATACAATGTGAGAGGAACTTCTTACATGTTTGTTTTTGAAAGCAACAATGCTAAATTTTTTCTTGATTCACTTTGGCCAATAATAGTTTCTCTCTGTTATGATTTAGTTGGATAATTCTGGATTATGAGTCAGTTTGAAATGAGGCCATGGCAAAAATAAAATCAAAGTAAAACTAAAAATATCGAACATCAAGAGAGGATCCATCTACTAAGGGTTTGAGGTGATAAGTACCCAAATTATCCTGATTTGATCATTATACATTATATAAATGTAGCAAAATCTTATGTGACCTCAAAATATGTACAACTATTATGTGTTAATAAAAAGATCCATCTCCTATTAAGAAACTATACTCGAACCCATTTTCATATGTATATGTCAGGTACATACTGCACATAATAATTGGAACTTTGTTATGGACCAAGAATAACGAATGGACATTTATCTAGAGGTTTATTTACACATATTAGTTCTTGATAACAGTTGATTATGAAGACATGAACTACTTCTACTAATTTAATAGAACTAGAGAATCAGGGAAAGACAAGCTATATAGAATTTAAAGTGGAAGAATTTATTATAGAGTTAAAGCTTCATCCATTTTATGAATGCTAAAAATAGACACATTTATCATTATAGAGTCAAATAAAAAATTTCAATGAGTGAATTTTATCATACTGTAGACTGTAGAGATATTGAAAGTTTAACTGAAGAAAATCTTTTTAGCTTTACTTCTCATCCATTAAATAGAGCAAGTATGCTTGGCAAAAGAATATCTAAAAAGATTTTAAGTCCCTTCTCTAAGTGACAAAATTCTGATGGCCTCTCGACATTTTACAACAGGTATAAGCGGTTACGAAGTAAAAATATCACCTTCTCTGATGGTCATCTAGTCTCTAGTGACTGAAACCAATAAATCCATAAATACTAATGAAATTTTTCAAACTCTAATCCCCATTCTTAGTTATTAATTTTTGTCATTTTAATGGTAATTTATTCATGTATAAAACTGGAAAATCCCGTAATTAACAACAGCTCTTGATTAATATTTTAAAATAGTTTACAAATCAAACTCTTAATATGCCTCATATCATGTTCCCTTTAATGAGAAACTAGCCATTAAAAGAAAACAGCTTATCCTCCTTTCTATATATCAGTACATATTATTTTATAAACAGCAGAAAATTTCACCATTAAAAATTAAATATTTTCCATTTTTGCATTTGAATATCTGAGAATATGTTCCCGATATTCTTGCCAGTTTATAAACCTAATTTTTAGCAGTACTGGTAATGCTTAATTATGTATAAATTTGCTCTGTTTCATATCACAAGGCTTTGTTTGGAGCATACACTATTGTTTACACTGTACATTTCTTTTTGTTACGATTTGGATGCTTTGAAAAGAGATTTTAAATATTTGCTCTTAGGTTTATTTAAAAACATAGACTTGAAAAAAGATTTGATATATTAAATTATAAATATTGTATTAACAAATTCTAAAAGTTTATCATTATCCTAAAATTTGTGGTCTGGGGCAAATCAGAGACATGCAAAGATGGTTATCAAATTTTTAAATGTGTCTTAGAAAAAAAATTTTCACTTGTGACCTTAGGCTTTCCCCCCTATATTTTGATATAGACTTGACAATATAGTTCTTATAATAGTGGGGAGATACAAATCATTTGAAATCAATTTTAATTGACAACTGTAAGGTTTATTATTTGATGTGATTATTCAAAAGAAATAAATCAGAGAAAAAACGGCATGCTAAAATGTAAATCTTACACAGACTGATTGCTTTGGTAAATATATAAAATAATAAGAGTGATTAAAATTTGTTTAGAAAAACCCCAAATTTGGACAAGATTGAGGAACAAAGTTAGTTTTGGATAAAGGTTTCGATTTCATGAATTAAACATTTTTTTCTTCTTATTACAAAATGTGATGGTCTATTTGTAGAATTTTTATATGACAAAAACTCCTTTAGTAACCTAAAAGTTATTTGATTTTTTTAATTTAAGAAATAGTTTGACATAAAATAGAACGCTACACATGTGTTCAATTACACCATTTCATTTTCTTACATATTATCCTTCTTTATATTTATGAATTATTTTATAATGTGGAGAGGTTATATTACTTTTGAGTATCTATTATATGTTTACACATAAACACAGAGAACGCACAGTAAGTGATATCTATGGCACTCTATTGAAAGTAAATTCTTGGTGCGACACTCTTGATCATGAACAGATATTTACCAACTATCAAGAAAAACTTAAGACATTGAGCAAATGTCATTAGTTAGGTCATTCAAATCACCTCATATTTAACAAATCTAAGTAGAAGCCCAAGGGGAATTCCAAATAAACATCACTGTTATACTGAATATAGTCAATAGAGAATTATTATATCATTGGAGTTAAATGAACACATCCATTACATTTCTAAATAAATGTGGGAAGTGCTTTTTATCCCAGACAGAATAACAATGCTAAAGGAGGTTGTCATCCATATTTTATAGGAAAGGTAATCTAGAAAGGTTTATTGTAGATAACAATCAAATTTATTGATATTAGTCAAACTCCACCATATATATCGGATTTATATAATCCATATCTTACAATTTTAACTTCTTAACAAATACCACTTGATCATTTTTAAATCATAAATGAAAAGAACACTGATAGGGAGGTTTAGAAGCAGGATATATATATGATTTTGATGCTTCAATAACTTCAAAGCCTTAGACAATTCACTTCTGTGGTTCCCCAGATTTCATATCTGTAAACAGACTAGATGATCTCTCAAAAGAATTCCACATCTAAAACTCTCTTTTCCTGTGGCCTGCCTTTGAGTATTTTTCCTTTAATTGAATCATTTATTTTCTTCCTTGATCTTATGTAATGCTACTATAAAAGCAAAAACAAATCCAAGTTTATAAAATATCACGTTCCCTATTAGTGATTTTTGTTATCTGAGCTGTTACAAAAGTGGTTGGATTTATTCCACAAACTAGGTCATCCATACCTGCCTTTCTGTAATCATATCTATGAAGGAAGAAAAACTTCACAACTTGTGTAGGAGTCTAATTTTTCAACTTAGTATTGACAGTCTGACTACGGGTTTGAGTGAAAGTTTAGATTTTGTAGATACTTTGGTTTCCTGATAATCTCAAAAGCTCAGTTATACTTTATAATATTCATATTCATAATCAAGAAAGTCTTTACATATATTTCTATAATAAGCTATAAACTTTATCACCTTCTCTGAATTGTCTAATTATTTTCCTTCTGCATAGTCAAACTAGCATGCTATACATCATATGGATAAAGCCACAAATTTCTTGCCAAATAATTTTGAACTAGTTTAAAATATTAGCAAATATATTAGGGACAATTGCATGTCAAAACATTGAGTAGTCATGATATAATAAAGTACAATAGAGAGTTCTTAATGTTTAAAAATTAGTATTCAGCAGTCACAGAAAGAGGAAATTATGCTTTAGTTTGATGGTAACACTATCCTAGCGTCAAGCATGGTTACATTTCTCTTAATATTTTTCCTAGAAAAGCATGGCTTCTAGCTTATTTGATTAATAAAAATCCTTCAAAATCTTTTTATTCTGTTCTAGGATGAGAGGAAATATAACATTTATATTTTAAATTAATCATAAACTATACATTAATCTTGATTGAAAATAGAAACCTACTTTTCAACCTAGAATGTACACCTGTCATCTAAAAAGAGGATAAATTTATATTTTAATTTTATATTTCAGATATAAACATTTATTAAATTTTCATTTTTTGTTTACTCTGAACTAACATGTAGTTAGAGAAATACATTTGAGAAAACATTAATAGTAAGTGTATCTTACTCAAAATTATTCACTCTGGATTTTCTCAATTATTAAATGGCATGTGCAATGTTTCTTTTTTACAGTATTATGATATTGTTACTATGCAGACAACTATTCATTTTTCCTATTACTTCTTATAACTGAGTTTCTTCTTTAGTGTTAATAAAATGCAACATCTATATCTCTTCAGCCCCTTTATAAACATATAACGGAGTAACACATCTTGAACAACTCTAGTCACCATTTTATGATATGTGCAAAAATTCAGAGACTGTAAGTATAACTTATCTACATTTTTTCTATTTTCAGAAAGGCATACTTGCTCTTTGGTGTGATCAAGGGGTTTCTGGAGACCGAGAAGGGAAAATGTATCCGTTTCTGAGAAATACTCACTGCAGGAAAGAAGGTGCTATTTGCATTTAATGTAAATACCACTTTCGTTCCTTTTAAGTAAAAGAGAAAGAGAAAAACTTCTATATTCTAAACATAAAAAATAAAAGTTTCTTCTCAATATGGTAGTTGATTGCAAAGACCATTCTGTGTGTAGAGATGGTCCTCCCACCAATTTTTTTTTAGTATCATGCTTTTTCATTTAGAAAGGTCACGAGTCTTTTGTTGAAACCAATGTGATTTTCCTAATAAGCTCACCATGCTAAGTAATCCAACAGAATTGCTCTGTATGTTAATAAGGAGAGTAAATGACATTACTTGACAGAACTGCTCCTTCAATGGTGGTTTATTCCAAGAGATTAATTCATCCTTACTTGTTCAGTGTCACATATACATTATTAAATATGCAATGTAGCATCCTTCTTATTCAATTACTATAATTTCCTGTTTTATTAATACTTGGAAATAAAATATATCACTCCATCCATTAGTAATCATGGTGACAAAATTATGTCATACCATATTAGGAGCAAATCCAAGGTATTAGAGATCCATGTTCAACTTTTATAAAATGGTAAGTTCGATATGCCATTTTGCACAGTTACTATTCTTCCAGGCGTCTTGTCCTTCAGATTTAGTTAGTGGTCAATTCACTATTAGAGGAATGCAATTATTTTCTGGTTGGCACTGAGGATGAGTAAAACAAAATCACCCTATCACTGAAGGTGCCATAGCCTCAAATACCCTACTCGCTCCAGCTGCATTTATAGAGATTCTTGGCTGCACAAAAGATCAAACTGTTGTATCTAAAGATCAAGCCAGAATGCTTTTCAAACATTAGATCCTTCTCAGAGCAATTCTTTGTGTTACCAGCTTCCAAAAAAGTCTGAGGAAAAATTTCCATTGTTTCCTATCATTATTAGCCTGTTGGGTCCTATTGATGTAATAAATATACAAATCACTATTGTTTCAGCACAATGTTTTATGCATGACATTTTAAGAACTGTACAAAACACACCATTAAAATACTGAAGTGAAAAATAATAGCATTATGGCTCATTACATTCTACATTGTGGTAGTTTGAACTGTGAGTAACTGTCCTGTCATCCTGTCAACTCACTTTAAAAGATCTGCTATAATGTTTTACACAATGACATTTATTTCACAGGTATAACTATACCAAACTGTTCCAGTTTGGAAACACAGTGTAAATGTTTAAAACTATTTTCACACAGTCACCTGAAAAATACTTGCACTGAAAGCTAATCATCAATTACAGAGCCACCAACAAAAGTTCTGCTACTACAAATAGTTTTGATGAAACAAGACAAACGACGTACTAAACATTTTGGAATCATTTTGCAAAATTATTATTACCTTCTGGTTTATTCTTAGACTTTCAAAGTTTCCCTAAAATATTGGGAAACGATGATGGAAACAATTATATAAAAATATTGCTTTGATGGTAAAATGACTGGCAACAAAATGACAGAAGATAGCCCTAGAGATGCCTTTCTCCACTTTATCCTGGTATGTCTCTAGAGCTCTGATATAAATATATATGATATTCCAAGACCCTTTGCTGTCATCATTTTATCATCTTTACACAGTCACTCCTACAGAAGCTTTCCTCAAAACTGTAGGATCATCTGCCACTGATGGTTTGGTCTGATTTTAATTGTCTTATGTAGTACATACTCAATAAAAACTCATGCTGGGGCAGTACTGTCTAGACTTTGGTAACTGCTTATTAAATAGTTAATATGTTGTATGAGGAACAAGTGACAAACCAGCAAACATATATGAGGCTTTGAATAACAGCCAGAGTAATACCAGGCTGAATTAATTACCATGTTAAATATATGCAGAATGGGAAAATAAAATACCTGCTACGATATGGACAAAACTTATCTTAATATACTTGTTTGAAGATGGGAGCTTCCAGAGGAAGCTCATAAGCATATGGTGCTTTACCGTGCAGTTAAAAAATTGTGCTAAAAACATGTTTTGTCCTAGTAAATGTTTTTGCAAAAATAGACTTTGTTTTTTAGAAGAGTTTTACGTTCACAGCACAATTTATTAGAAGGAAGAGAGGTTTCTCATATACAATCTAGCCCTACAAACATACAGCTTCCCAGGCTATCAAAATTTCATACCACAATGGTATGTTACAATTGATGAGCCTACACTGATACAATGTCATCCAAAGTCCATAGATTACATTGTTTCACTCAGTGTTGTACATATGATAGGTTTGGGTAAGTATTCAAGGATGTGTCCACCACTATAGAATCATACAGGTTGAACATATCAAATCTAAAAATCTAAAATTCAAATGCTCCAAAATTCAATACTTTTTGAGTGCTGATAAGATGTTCAAAGAAAATGTTCATTGGAGCATTTTGGATTTCAAATTTTCAGATGTGGGATACTCAACTGCAAGTATAATGTAAACATTTCAAAATGAAAAAAAATTGAAATCTGAAACACTTCTGGTCGCAAGCATTTTGGATAATACATAATCAACCTGTAATAAGTAGTTTCACTGCCCTAAAGATTTTCTGCAATCTGTCTATTCCTTCTATCTCCTGCTGCAACCCCTGATAACCACTGAAACCACTCATCTGTTTACTGTGGTCATAGTTTTGCCATTTCTAGAATGCCATATAGTCGAAATTCAACAGTATGTAACCCTTTCAAATTAGCTTCTTTCACTTAGTAATATACATTTACAGTTCCTCCAAGTTTTTTATTTGTTTGTTTCATGGCTTGATAGCTCATTTCAAAGGTCCTGAATAATATTCTATTGTCTGCAGGTACCCGTTAATTAATTCATTCATTCACTCACCTGTGGAAGGAGAGCTTGATTATTTACAAGTTTGGGCAATTATGAATAATTTTAAATATTTGTACTCAGGTTTTTGTGTGGATATGTTTTGAGCTAATTTGGGTAAATGACAAGGAGTATAATTGCTAGATCATGTAAGTGTGTGTTTAGTTTTGTGAGAAACTGCCAGATTGTTTTCCAAAGAGGCTGTACCCTTTTGCATTCCCACCAGCAATGAAAGAGATTTTGTTGTTACATATCCTGGCCAGCATTTGATGGTGTCAGTGTTTTGGATTTTGGCCATTCTAAGAGATGCTTAATGAGTAAATATTTTTAAGTAACAATAATAATGCTTCCTTAAAAAGATTATTTTAAAATTCTTCAGAAAACAGTGACACACTCCTAAAATCCAAATACTGAACAGGAGTGCATGTTCACATTCTCCAGTCCAGTTACTTTTCAGTAACATAGACAACAGCACCGCCCTACTAAAAATCTTCAAGTGATGTGTTTTCAAAACATCATCAGAGAATTAAAATTAGGGAAGACAAGAGAAAAATAATAATCTCTGAATCAAATAGGTAGCTTTTAAAGAGATAGTCATTATCGTTATAAAATATAGAGATTATATACTTGCTATTATATTTATACAAATATTATTAGGAAATTCATCAAATGCCTCATTGAGAATTAAAAAAGTATTTTGCATCAGCTTAATATAAAAGCCTATCAAAAGTGAAATGGGATTAGTTTACTATTACACATTCGTATTCATTCTGTTTTCCTGCTCATCACTTTATACAATTGCATATTTTTAGAAAGTATTTATTGCCTTTGTATTTTGTGGATAATAGGTTGTAAGGTACTGTAGTACAGAAGCTGCATCTATGCCTGTATGTCTCCTAAACGGTCATTGATTCAATTAATATTTGTGGATCTGTTTTCCAGCTATCATGCTAGTTTCCAGAAGTATGAGCGAAAATTACAACAAAAGCAATCCACACATACACACACAACAGCACTCCTAATTCTCAAGAACCGGTATTCTAGAGGGTAATATAGACACATAAAAACAATTAAAATTCAGCTTTAATAAGAGAAACCTCTGGTGTTTGGTTTTATGCTAATTTTAGTGTGTCATGATAGTATGTGTGTGTTTTTCCCTAAACATAATGATCTTAGTTCGCCTTCTATTAGTATTTTAGTAGTATATGCCTGAATGTGAGTTTTAATATGATATTGTGAAGTCAGTAAATAACACATTAAATATAAAACATTTAAACCTCTTCAGTCAAGATGGCATGGAAATTTCATGACTTGACACTTATTTAACATACAGAACAATAAGAAAGAGAATATAAAAAAAGAAAGAGTGCTATAACACAGTAGGACTTAGACACAATCTTGGCACCTCCACATACCAGACACAGTAGCTGCAGTCCTAGAGATATGGGAAGAAAACACACACACACACACACACACACACACACACACACACACACACACACCATGAAGGTGGAAGCAGCCCAAAACAAATGAATTTGAGTACTGAATCTTCAATATTTCTAATCAATTATCACCATGAACAGCACTCCACATGGTAGTAGACTATCTGAATGTAGGCAGCTATTCCAGGGGCCAGATGGGGACAACAGCAAAGTGGTGGAATATATATAATAAACAAAATGACAATAAAAGCAAACCCTTTTTACTCTAAATGCTCCAGAAATCTGTGAATAAATAAAGGCCTAAAAGAGGCAGACCACCACCACCACCACCACCACCACAAAGATTCAACCATGAGTTCAGTCTAGATGAAATTATTCTCCTACACATATCTGAAGAACATTTTTAAATAACATGTTTAGAATTCTCAACAATAAAATTAAAAGATAAAACTCAATAAAAAGAACAAGTAGTTATAAAACAAAAACATGTAGAAATTAAAATAATTTCATATTGAGAATAAAAAAGCTTTAAATGTTGGAAATGAAAAATGTAGTAAATGAATCAATTTTAAAGAAATAAACAGCTTAAGTATCTGGATTGAACAAGAAGATCAAATTAGTGAATTAGAAGATACCAAAGAAGAATTCATCCAGAGCATAACATAGGGAGGCAAGTAAATGTTAAAAATAAAATACTAAGGACATAAAAGATGGACAATATTATAAGACAATAAGAGTTCCTAAAGAAGGGAATGAATGGAATTGCAGAGAAGCCAGATTTAAAGATAATAGCTGATAATTTTATAGAACTGAAGACAGACAAAGGACAAGGTTTATCTAAGAAAGTTTTGAAGAAAAACAAGTTAGGGTGTTTGGCCCCACCACATGTCAGGGCTAAATATAAATCTATAGTAATTGAGACATATAGTACTGGCACAGGAATTGGCAAATGAAGAACAGAACAAAAAAGGATGCCCAGAAATACTAATGTACATACTAGTCTAATGTACATGTATATACTAATCTCAATGCAAAACAGAGGTGACACTACAGGTGAACAGAGAAAAGGTAGACATTTAAATAATGATGGTAGGACAGTTATTTACTCTAAATAATTCACAAAATTATTCACTATTCACAAAAAAACCCTAAAAATTATTTCCAAGTTTATTTAGAGACCGACGAGTGAAAGGGAAAAACTGTAATACCTGAAGAATTACACGGAAATAAGAAATAGACCAAAAGTCAATTGAAAAATTGGCAAAGGACATGAGCAGATGATTCAGAGCAGGAAATAATAAAGGGTCAATGAATATAAAAGATATATTGATCATAAAAAACAAATGAGATATAATTTCATACTCATCAAATTGAGAAAAATTATAAAGTGTTAATATCTAGTTGATAAGAATTTGAAAAATAGGGGATGCATACACTACTGTCAGAGGCATAAACTGTTACCACCATTCTAAAATCAAGTATGGCAAAATGTTATATTAATATTATTTTCAGTCATTCTCCAGTTGTTTGACATATTTCATAATAAAATATATATATGTATCAAAATAGTTCAATTTAAATTAGAAAATGAACATGAACTATCTTTAAGAACTAGTCGATATGTTTACCATTTCCATTTGAACATTTTTTATTCATTTCTCTTATAGATTCTCTATATTTAATATGTTCTTGCTTTTACTGTTAAAGGCAAGACTGGAGACTTCTTTAAATTACAGTGCTTTATCAACATGCATCATTTTATATTCACAAGCATCCTTAACCAGAGTCAGAGAGCTTTTAAATATATATGTATAGAAAACTGCTCCCTTTTACTTTCTGTGTTATATAGATTTTGAGCTTCTTAGTTTTGAGCTATGGAATTTTCTTTCTATGGGTTTATTCTTTTTCAGTAGTGCTATTTAGATTTCCATTTATATACTGTTCTTTAGCCCCTGAGGCAAATCATCAGACTTAAGGGCACCATTCATAGTACTATTATTATATATTACTAGTCAAATATCTATAAAAAGATGAATGTGAAACCAAGTGATAGAATGTCATCAGTCTCTCTAAAAATAATAATAATAAAAATAGTAATATAATCATACAAGAAGTTGTGTGCTCAGGTTAAATTTAATTTATACCCTGAAATAATAAGAATTATATTGCTTTGCACGTCTGGGAAATAGAACTTACAAAAGAGGGAAACGGACTCATAAAGTACTATTTTAAAATTATTTTATATATCTAATTCTCATTTGTTCAACAAATTGCACAAATATAAGAGTTGAAAATGGTATGAAAATAATCTTATGCTTAAGATCTTCTTTCAAATCTAGTCTAAAAAAGTCTACTGGAAGACTTTGGATAGTCTTCTATGTTAGTACTTTGCCTCTACAGGATGAAAGAACACCGTCAATAAACACAGTTAATGAAGAAAAATGAACATATTATAGTCATTGTTTGGCTTGTATATACATATTGGAACTTACTCTGCTAGGATAAATTGCACAAATGTACACACTTTTTCTAAAATAAATGCATTGTTGAGTCCATGGATAATGTCCTATCCTTGCCAGAGAATAATTCTAAAAACAAGAAACCAAAACCAAAAAAAAAAAAAATTTTGAAAGGAAATAAAACTTCATGTACCTTTCAAGGGAGTAGGTGACGAAGATAGTGCTAGAATGACTGTCAGTCTAGGGTGGTGTGTCATAAGATTAGAAAGATGTGTTCTAATCTCTGCAAGTCAAGTGGTAGTTCATCAGCAAAAATTATCAGTTCATTGTTAATTCCTGGTTTATTTCTCTTTCAGTTTTTACCACCTAAAGTCTTGTTTAAAACTTTTGACTGGGCCAGATTTAAGATTACAAATCTTGTTAATGGGCAAGGCAGGTCCTAGTTTACCCTAGGATTAGAATGGTAAACCACCAACCAGCAAAATAACCCTAGGGGCAAAATAAAGTCAGTAGGATCAGAATTGAAACTGAGGGGTCTCCACTCTTCTTTCACCAAAGAATTTTCTCCTTCATTGTGAATCTGGAGGATATGTATTTTAGTAAAGATAAAGGTATTTTTTACATATATTGATTGGAGGGCATTTATAATCAATTTTCAAATAAATTAGCATTGAAGAAAATAAGGAGCAGGTTACAATTTCTATACAGTCATACTAGGTTGTGGGAGAGATGGTGGACTATAAACTCACATATTCTGGGCTTGTTATCCTAGCACAGAAATTATGATGACATTGAAAAAATATTTTCATAATGTAGTCCATTAAATTTCATGTCTACATTATGGAAACTCAGAGGCTTATGGTCACATAAGAGTGAAAGGGCAATCAAGGAGTAAGGAAAAATTATGCAGAAAGGAGAAAGGCAATGATGCTTGGTGAGAAAAATCATTCTAAGTGTGAGAACCAGGATGATGTACCTAGTTCAGATTTTCTAGTCACTTGAAATATTATTGACCTCTAAAACTCAGGGGGACTTTAGGCTGAGTCTAGGAATTTTTTTTTCCCTAAAGAACTGTAGACTTGGCAAGTCTATATTTAGTGTACTCACTGTTTTTCTGATTTTTGCCTAGATCCTGTCACAGGTACAGATGAATTCAACACACCCTGAGGGCTCTTATTGGAAACCTGAAGAATTTCCATGAAGTCTCCAAAAGTCAAAAGATGCCATTATTACAACACTCTAGAAGTTGGCAAACTACCTTTTTTTTTTTTTGCTACAATCAAAAATAAAATCAACATATATTGTTCCCTAGGCCCCTTGTGAACTTATTTGTATAAACTGCTGAGAATTTATGTTAATATCTTTTATTTCTTCTTTTTGCACTTCAGTTGAAATCCTAGGAAACTTTGGCAATAAAAGATCCAATAAGTTACTGATAATTCAAAAAATGATTCCATAGCATCAACAAACTATATTAAATTCCAATATCCCATTCTATGATTCAGTCTTGGCCCATGTAAATCTGTGATATAAAATAAGCTGAAAATACCAATATGGGCCCAACAAAACACATAAAGATAAATCTCTCAATTTTTATATCATACTTTCCAGGATATTTAATGAAAAACACTTTGAGTCCTAAGATTCCATATTAATAGAATTCCAAGTTAAAACTCCTGAACTTAATATAAGCTTTATCAGCAACTTAACTTTCAGTTAACATAAAATAAATGTAAATAATATTGACAGGTCATTTTAGTACTAAATATTAGTGCTTTATAAGCAACTTATTTAGTCAGCTTTATTCCAGATAAGAAGACCCTTGGATTTACTAAATTATAGATTAAATACTGATGTGTCTGACTATCCTTGAGAAACACCGAAGCTCCACTATGTCTAGAATATTGATATTTACTGAGGTTCATACATAAGTCACTATGCTAGTGAGAGATTCAAGATGAAACTCCAGCTTTCTCTTTATTAAATCAGCCTTGGTCTCCCCTTATTTTTATGTAGGTATTGATTCCCTTGATTTGAAGCAAACTTTACTCTTTTGAGAAAAATAAATCACAATTCATTGCTTTACCACCTCTCCCACTTCTTCTACCCTAAAGATAGCTGACAAAGCTGGCAATAAAATGTAGAAAAAGTAGAGCCTTACAACATGGATGATTTTTGACACAGGAAGTACAAGTTTAATATAATTAAAAGCACAATGTTGAAATCAGCAAGGATTTGTATTTTTGAATTATTCAATCCCATTATGTTCTCTATAGAAAACTAAAGAAAAATAAATAACCAAAAGAGAAGCTGTGAAAGTGTTTCATTGAGTACAGTGTTCAATACGTCGTCAAACAGGAGTTAAAGATTTAGTGAAAGTTGAAAGGGTGGTTAACTTGAAAGAAGATAGTTGGAGGCAATACAAGTATGAATCATGATGTTTGCAGGTTTTAGAAGAAAGTCTTGGATTTTTTCATCAAATGACAGATGAGAGAGAAAGCATTTTTTATTTCTGCAATAAAAATATGGGTAGCTGTATTGTCACTTAAATATTTTTAATTGCGCAGAAACATCTCATCAAGTAAAAAGTAGATAAGAATAAACAAGATGTTAAGCATAGACAGAAGGTGTCCTATTTTAATGCAGAAAAAAGTTTTCAATAAAATCCAACATCCCTTCATGATAAAACCCCTCAACAGACTAGGCATTGAAGGAACATACCTCAAAATAATAAGAACCATCTATGACAAATCCACAGCCAACATCATACTGAATGGGCAAAAGTTGGAACGATTTCCATTGAGAACTGGAACAAAACAAGGATGCCCACTCTCACCACTTTTATTAAACATAGTACTGGAAGTCCTAGTCAGAGCAATTAGGCAAGATAAAGAAATAAAATGCATCCAAATAGAAAAAGAAGTCAAGCTATCTTTTTTCACTGACGGTATGATTCTATACTTAGAAAACCCCAAAGACTCTACCAAAAGGCTACTAGAACTGATAAACAATTTTAACAAGGTTTCAGGACATACAATACATAAAAATATATTTTTATAGTAAAACATATAAAAATTAATAGCGTTTCTATACGCTAATAATGACCAGGTTGAGAGTCCAATGAAGAACACAATAGTATTTACAATAGCCAAAGAAAATGAAATACCTAGGAATACACCTAACCAAGATGCTGAAAGAGTTTTATAAGGAGTATTAAAAAACATTGTTGAAAGAAACACAGATAAATGAAAAAACATTTCATGCTCATTTGGAGAATCAATATCATTAAAATGGCTATACTGCACAAAACAACTTATAGATTCAATGCTATCCTTATCAAACTACCAAGGTCATTCTTCACAGAATTAGAAAGAAACAATTCTAAAATTCATATGCAACTAAAAAAAATAAAAAGAACACATGTAGCCAAAGCAATCCTAAGCAGAAAGAGCAAAATTGGAGGCATCACACTACAGTACTTCACCTTACAATAATTCACACTACAGTACATCACACTACAAAACTTCCAACCATGCTACAAGACTACAGTAGCCAATACAGCATAATATTGGTATAGAAACAGACATACAGACCAAAGGAACAGAATAGAAAACACAGAAATAAAGCCACACACCTTCAACCATCTGATCTTTGACAAGGCTGGCAAAAACAAGCAATGGGAAAAGGACTTCCTATTCAATAAATGATGCTGGGATCACTGGCTAGCCATATGCAAAAGAACGAAACTTGATCCCTACCTTTCGCCATATACAAAAATTAACTCAGGGTGGATTAAAGATCTTAATGTAAGACCTAAAACTACAAATCCTAGAAACAAACCTAGGAAATATCCTTCTTGACATTTGCCTTGGCAATGATTTTTGCTTTTTATTTTTGACAGTCTTACTGTCACCCAGGCTGGAGTGCAGTGGTGTGATCTGGACTCACTGCAACCTCTGCCTCCTGGGGTGAAATGGTTCTCCTGCCTCAGCCTCCCGAATAGCTGGGATTACAGGTGCCTGCCACCACGCCTGGCTAATTTTTGTATTTTTAGTACAGACAGGGTTTCTCCATGTTGGTCAGGTTGGTCTCGAACTCCTGGCCTCAGGTAATCCACCTGCCTTGGCCTCCCAAAGTGCTGGGATTACAGGCATGAGCCACTGTGCTTGGCCGGCAAAGAATTTTTGGCTAAGTCCCCAAAAGTAACTGTAACAAAAATAAAAATTGATAAGAGGGACCTAATTAAACTAAAGAACTTCTGCACAGCCAAAGAAACTATCAACAAAGTAAACAGATAATCTACAGAATGGGAGAAGATACTCACAAACTACACACCTGACAAAAGTCTAATATAAAAAAAAGGACAAAAGACATGAACAAACACTTCTCAAAGGAACATATGCAAGCGACCAAAAAACATAGAAAGAAATGATCATCATCAATAATCATCGGAGAAATGAAAAATTCAAACCACAATTGGCCATCTCACACCAATCAGAATGGCTATTATTTAAAAATCAAGAAAGGCTGGGCACAGTGGCTTGCACCTGTAATCCCAGCACTGTAGGAGGCTGAGGCAGGAGGATCACATGAGGCCAGGAGTTCAAGACCAGATGGCCAAAATGGTGAAACCCCGACTCTAGTAAAAACACAAAAATTAGCTGGGTGTGGTGGTACACATCTGTAATCCTAGCTACTACGGAGGCTGCAGCACGAGAATCATTTGAACCCAGGAGGTTGAGGTGCAGTGAGCCAGGATTGCCCCACTGCACTCCAGCCTGGGTGACCAAAAAAGAAAAAAAAAAAAAATCAAAAGATAACAAATGCTGGTAAGACTGTAGATAAAAGGGAGTGCTTATACACTGTTGGTGGGAATGTAAATTATTTCAGTCCCTGTGGCAAGCAGTTTGGAGATTTCTCACAGAACTTAAAACAGGTCTACCATTCAGCCCAGCAATCACATTACTGAGTATATACCCTAAGGAAAAGAGATCATTTCACCAAAAAGACACATGCACTGGTATGCTCTTTGCCACACAATTCACAATAGCAAAAATATGGAATCAACCTAAATGCCCATCAATGGTTGATCAGATAAAGAAAATGTAGTATATATACACCATGGAATCCTATGCAGCCATTAAAAAGAACAAAATCATGCCCTTTGCAGCAACATGGATGGAGCTGGAGGACATTATCTTAAGTGAATTAATACAAGAACAGAAAACCAAATGCCACATGCTCTCACTTATAAGTGGGAACTAAACATTGAGCACAATGGTCATAAACACAGGAACAACAGATACTGCAGGCTACTAGAGCCGGGAGGGGCCCGGGGGGAAGGATTGAAAAGCTACCTATCGGGCACGATGCTTACTATCTGGGTACAATATACCCTTTTAACAAACCTGCATGTGTATTCCCTGTATATAAAATAAAAGTTGAAATTAAAAATAAAAGTGTCCTATTTTAAAGAAAACACGCCAGGCACCTATTACACAGCAAGTATCATTTTTCGCTCATTGCAATTATTTTCAGATTGAGGCGAGTTCATAAAAATGTAATTGGGGGATGTAATACAGTGTGGGTTTTTTTTAGTAGTAGATTTATTTTAATAGTATTATATACGACTTAAGTTTATACAATCATCAAGAGTCTGATGGGGTCTCTGTAATTAGTCATACTTTACTGCATTTTATGAGTAGAATTATACGCCTTAGTGATGTTTGCAAATTCGGACTTTTGCAAAGCTCTTGGGACAAATACCCTGAGGCTGTTCAGAGTCTAATAGATATGTAAAATAAAAGGTCATAATAAACAAAATCATATGGAGCTTATATACACGTATACATATATATTTATAGATTTATAATGATTATTAAATGGATAGTAGCTATAAGTGATTTAAGGGGGCAATGCTTTCTTTATTCTACCCTGATCAACAAAATATTTGGTTTATGTCTCTAGTGAGATAATGCTTATGTTTTTATCTTGATACTTTTAAAATTCCCACTTCACCTTCTGGGCCTTATTTTTTTCATATATCATTAATGGGTATTCAAGGAAACGAAAATTATTGTACAAGGGTTGAAAACATCAAGAAACAATAGTCAGATTTTTAAAACATTTTCCCAAACTATCTTTTGAGAGCCAAAATTGTAGATGTGAGTAAAATAAAGCTTAGAGTTTATTCTAAAGCAACAGACAAGGGAAAAAAATCAGAGAAAGAATGGTATCTCTATGCCTCTCTACCCTGAGACACACCTAAGACTATCCTAAGAATCACCAGGGCTGAGAATAGGAGGCACCCACTGCATAAAATGTATCTACCCATTCTCATTTGCATTGCTCTGCATGGATCCTTCTGCTTTTGCAATCAACCCCCTCACAACAGAGAGTAAACGCCTTGATTTCCAGACAGTGGTGAGTTTTAGTAGGGAATGCCTCAGCTTAGACACCAGAGAAGAAACTAGACGGCAGCAAAATCCATACCATTGCACACGTCCTCAACTAGAAAATGTTAACAACTTCCAAGATTATCTGATTTTATGGTCAATAACTGGTCTTCAGAAAAAGAGAGCAAATATAAGCAAAATATAAGAGAATGGTATAAAAACAAAAACAATTTCAACACAGGAAGCTGAATAAACTATTAATTTTTAGAGAAAGGGTCAACATAAGATCACCACTTTTTTTATTCTGTAAACTATATATGGCTCCCAAACATAAATGAATAAAATCTTGGCTGTATTTATTTTTATTGCTTTAAAAATGAATTATTCAAATTATCAACAATTGCAGCTAAAGGAAAAAGACTTTTGTCATCCAAACAAAGACTTATTTATAACCCTGATATTCCAAGGTGTATTTAAAAAGGTGTTATTTGTGGAAATATTTTATCTGTTTTCTCAAAGATCTTAAAATTAGCAATTACTATCAATGAACATTTATTGAATATGAAGTAACTGTATAGCATTTGTATTTAATGCATTGCTAATTGCGAAGTTACAGTCCCAACATTCGTTTTCATAGTGTCCAAGTGATTATTTTACATATTTCTTTTTAAATAATAAAAGTATCAAAAACTTTTTGGAAAAACTAAACTTCCTATTTTACTATTACTTGTTATTGCTTATTATTTAATTTTTTACATGCTGTTACCAAAGTTCTAAAAAATTAATGATCCTTATTTTTACCTAAAACTAAAAAAAAAAAGCAAATATTTATCAAATGCTAAATATTTTTTAAGCACTGTGAGCAATTATCCATCTATCTATCCTAGAATCTCCACTCTGAATACTGCATTTCATTTGATGAAATATTAGATATGAAAACACAAGGCTGGGTGTGGTGGCTCATGCCTGTAATCTCAGCACTTTGGGAGGATGAGGCAGGCAGATCACCTGAGGTCAGGAGTATTCAGACCAGCCTGGCCAACACGGTGAAACCTCGTCTCTACTAAAAATACAAAAATTAGCCGGGCGTGGTGGCGGGTGCCTATAATCCCAGCTACTTGGGAGGCTGAGGCAGGAGAATCACTTGAACCCCAGAGGCGGACAGAGTGAGACTGGCTCTCAAAAAAAAAAAAAAAGAAAAAAAGGAGAAAACAAAACACAATAATGATATAATTTAATAGTGACCATGTGAGTGGCAAAGCATGTTTGTGTTCTTTTTCAGTTTTATATATTTTTTTGAGACAGAGTCTCACTCTGTCGCCCAGGCTGGAGTACAGTAATGCAATCTCAGCTCACTGCAACCTCTGTCTCCTGGGTTCAATCAATTTTCCTGCCTCAGGCGCCCTAGTAGCTGTCATTACAGGTGTGCACCACCATGCCTGGCTAATTTTTGTATTTTCAGTAGAGACGGGGTTTCACCATATTGGCCAGGCTGGTCTCAAACTCCTGTCCTCAGGTGATCTGCCCACCTCTGTCTCTCAAAGTGCTGGGATTACAGGCGTGAGCCCCCGTACCCAGCCTTCCTGATCCCTTTAAGATCTTTCCCCTCTTTTTTCCCAATGACATCTTATATGCATATACATGAGATGGAATTTGTGTTCTAAATTCAGAGAAGGAAGAGTTCATTGGATTTGGGGAGAACTCAGAAGATGTTGAGTTGGTTGGTATTAATCAGAGAGGAAATGTATTTATAGAGAAATCCATGTATAGTGAAGTAATTATCAAGGCTATTTTGTGGCTGATATGAATTCAAGGGGCAGTTTATAATTCAGTCACATATTAAAGAACAAAAAGGACAAAAGAAAAATAAAGCAGGTAAAATCGTGAAATGAGTTACATTATTTGCACCATAAAGCTTAAGTAAATCAAATTATTGGGAATATTCTGAGATAGAGCTAAAGTCTCTCCAGAGTCATGGTTGAAACCACATGTTGTGGAGGAAATGACTGTGATTGTTGCCCAATTGTGGGATTCCTCCCTATGGTAATGACATTAAAATGGGAAAAATAAATAAATAAACACAAGAAAATGATGCAGACTGTAATTAGAGGTGGAGCTGTTTATGACCTGGCTATCTCCACATTGGTCTGGGAAAGAATTGAGACATTACTGGGTCAAGTCATGTCTGTGAGAGAAAATGAAAGGTAAAAATAGTGAATAAAAAGGGAAAGATTAGAAACAAGCTTTAGTCACTTGCTCTTCCTTGCAGTAGTAGGCCCTTGGAATATTGACAAACCCTGAAATAATTTCAAACAAAAACAGTGGATTTTAATCCCCATGAGGGTAAAAATAGTCTTGTTTACCACTGTATTTCCAACACATAGCATGGTATCTGACACTCCCCAAATAATTATTGAATTATTGATCGCAGATTTTAAACTACTATATGAGCATATCCCACCTCTAAGCATTACCCTGAGATGGTAAATGTGCAATACAGCAATAAAGGGTGTCACCGTGATCTCAGTCCATGCCTAACATACAGTCGAGTTCTGAACAACAATGTAACATCAAACAGTGACCCTGTTGTAACATGTTCTGGACTTGTCTAAACTAAAGTTCAAATATGATACTTCCAATCCTGGTTACAATCTCTGAATGATGCATTTTATAAATAGCAATGCCTTTTTTTTTTTTTAAAGAAGCATTTACCATGCAAGAAAAAGGACAACATTGCTTCAAGAATAGTAATCAGTCAGTGGCACCCATCTTAATGAGAGGATTTATATCCCATTGTTTTCAGTTTAAATGTCAATGTGCATACATATAAACATTTAGAAAACAGGTTTCCAGTAGATCATGTTATGTAAAGGTCATACAGACCTTGCAAATATTCCTGCATCTCTAACTAATCTAATCCAGTTCTTGAGTTCAAATATCAAATCATATCCCTTTCTGCCACCCAGAATTTTGAATGTCTGGTATTCAGTGGGTTCTAGAAGTTTCACTTTTTATGTTTGAAGGGCCCATATGAAGCCATATGCAATTAGCATATGCTGTATTGTGGCATGTTCTGTTAACATCAGCTCTTTGATTGAGGAAGAACTCTAACTGTTGAATCATCAAAACACTACAGCAGTATTTTACAACCTCAGTTACGCATAATGTGAAGTAATATGCATGGCCTGCCCTCTGTAAATATGAGAGGCAATTTGTTTGGCTCCACATTTTACTTTGCTTTCAGGATTATACTACCCACTAACTTCAACAAAAGCAATATAATAAGAAATATTGCCTTACAATACCACAGCTCTGTCCATCAATGGCAAAAATTCTCAATTTTAGCACCAGTGCCAGGAGATGAATCTCATTATGATAATTCAGTGATTGTATACGGATTCACATTTCCCAGCATACATAAGAGAATACAAAACAAACACAAGTAGGATAAGCAATCAGATAACTAAAGTTTTTTTAATTTTGTCAAAGATATTAAAGAGTATGTTAAGAATCATTTAATGTCATCTCCCTATTACTGGAAAAAATGGAAGCTCAAGATTTATATAATTAGCTCTAGGTCACACAGGTAGTTTGATGGTAAATCCTAGAGAATTCTACTGTTCATATTCTTAAACAAATGATTTTTTCATTATACTTTATGCATTACAGTTATACTAACTACTACCAAGTCAGCAGTAATTGTAAGTTGATAGATTTAAAGGCCTAAGCTGAAAATATTTAGAAAATTCATATTCAGAATATTGAGAAACAAGGTAGAATTCAAAGTGGCATGAAGGATCAGAGTCTTAGTCTGAACTAGAACGCATGCATGTAAGGCACAGGCTAGAAATTTGTGAGCAAAGGAAGAAGTGAGAAAAAACTGAATATTTAGTAAGGTTAATTCATAGTTTATAGGATAAGGTGGAGTGTAGAAACCATTCCACCAGGGAGATGAAAATTAGGGAACTGCATATACAAATTCATTAGTTAAAATAAGGTTCTGTTGTTTGAGGCTTTCAAAAGAAATCA
The DNA here is from genome assembly GCF_037993035.2 of Macaca fascicularis. Taxonomy (NCBI): domain Eukaryota; kingdom Metazoa; phylum Chordata; class Mammalia; order Primates; family Cercopithecidae; genus Macaca; species Macaca fascicularis. The sequence goes on from NC_088395.1 coordinate 33,372,069, forward strand.
CTGCTCAATAATTATGTAAATACTGAAATACAACTTTGAAAATAATTTTTAGTACTAGTCACCAAAATTTTGGGCTTATTATGTACAAACTATGTGTTTCAAACACTACTGGTGGGATCTGCCCTCGAGGAGCCCATGACTGAGATTCCAGACTGGCATATGCTATATCTGTATATCTGCTTCCTCCAGGAAGATTTGAGGGCCTCAGAAACATTTTCCAAACTTTTATAACTAGGATCCTAAGGTTATTGCCTTCATAGCGAAGGTGCCAGCACTGGGCTGGATCCTGGACAGCATGCTGGCCCCTGACATGGGCAACAAGTTAGATGGACCACAGAACCTAGTTTCTATAGCCTTGACTCACCACAGGTTTGTGTTCTCCCACACAATGGCATTGGGGCGAGTTTATATTTTTGTTTTGTTGTACTGTTTGTTTTCTAAGCAAAGGGCAGTCTCCTATCTCATGCCAAATATAAAATTCAGGCTGCATGAAATCTTAGAGATTTCACTTAAGCTTTTGTGTAAATTAGTTGGTTTTATTGAATCAGTGTATGGTACAGCCTAGTAAATGTCATTCTTATATTCATTCAAAAGAATATATGCTTCTAAAAATTTGCTTATAAAATTAGCAATGCATACTGGTGAAGAGTCACATGGGAATCAGAAAACCTGGATATAAATCTCAGCTCTACCACTGACTAGCTTAGTTAACAGGAACTTCAAGCCCTTTTAACTTTGGCTTTTCTCATCTGAAAAATGGACAAAAAATGTGGGTTTTTGTGGGGAATAGAATTAATACTAAACAAAAGTCCAGATCTGTCTTAAATGTCAGAAATTATTTTTCTATTTAAAAAGTATATAGCATATGTTCATGTACCACCAAAAATCATTTCTGGGAGAAGCTGAGACATACCATAATTATGTGTCAACATTTGAGGTACATGTAATTAATGCTAGAGAAGGTCAGAAGGGTCAGAAGAAGGGAGATTAACGTTGGCAATTTGCTATTTAGGAAGTGTTTCAAAGAGAAAGTGGGATTGTGATGGACTATGGAACTCACATTAGTAAGATTTGGACTAAATGAAAGACATCCTAATGATTCAACAGGACTAAAAGTAAATATGGAAATGAGCAAAACAGACTGAGTATTAACATCCTAGAAAATTGGGAAAATATTGGAATAATCATTTGCCCATGGAAAATCATATGACATGTACTTGCATACACATATATTCCATATATGCATGCATCTCTGTGTATATTTACATACATACATATCATTTGCACTCAGAAAACACTATTACTAACACTACAATCATATATATGTGGTGGGACTATAAAATTGTATGATTGTTTTCTTTGAAGTTCATTAAAATCACATATATTACTTGCAAATTTCCCATTGATGTACATATGCATACATCTTAAAATGGGATATATAGTATTCCATTTAATGAAGATGAAATTTTTGTTAGACTTGGAATTCAAGAGATCTTCCTTTTACGTATTACATTTTTACTCAAATGGACCTCTGCTAGTAAAGTTTCTTTCAAGTTTCCTTGATTCGGTAAATGCCATTTGAGGAGTTCATTAACATGAGTTTAAATTCAGGTTCCAGTGTATGAGGAGGGTCACATCAGGCCATGGTGAAACAGGAAACACATGAAGACGCTGGAGTATTTTTTAAAATTATTTCATTTTTTATTCTGTGATCAGGTTCTTCCAAGTTTTGGTGCTGATAAGGTCTTTTTCTTTTATATTACAATGGTGAGAATTCCTAATTAGCAAAGTAAGAAAATGGCAACTCAAGGTTTTCTCTGATTTGTTTCTAGCTTATTTTAAATTTAATTGAATCATGAGGTCTAAAAGTCCAGAGAGCATGAAACGAAGCTACACTAATTTGAACACCTGACATAAGTTGGACTAGTATTTTTCAAGTTGTCTTCTATAGATCTCCCCAATTAAATTCAGCAAAACATACTGGTATTATAAGTAAAAAAGAAAGTAACAACCTATTACATTTCTTTCTTTGTCAAAAATATGTAATCTATGAATCATGGGGGTGAGAATTAATATTATATATATAGGATGAAAATAAATTTAATTTCATTAGGATCAGGCTTTAAAGAACTGAACTAAGGCTCTTTGATTTGTTTTTAATTTGATCAACTACAAGTTCACAGGAAGTTTCAAAAAATTGTATAGCGAGGTTGGAGGTCCTGTGCACCCTTCATGAAGGCTCATTCAATATTTACATCTTGCAAAACTGTAGTATAATTTCAAAAGAATTGACATTGTTATAATCCATAAACCTTCTTCTGATTTCAACATTTATGTATGTATACATTTGTGTGTGTATGTGTGTGTATATATAGTTATACTCCATTTTACCACATAGATCTCTTCACATAAGCACAACACAAGTGGTAGATGTACCATCACCTCAAGACACCCCATGTTATCCTCTTATAGACCACTTGCCACCTTCCGCCAATCCATATCACATTATGCTGAGTGAAAGAAACCAATCACAAGGGGCTGCATACAGCATGATTCCATTGACATCAAGACCAGGTCACCCAAATCCTTAGAGACAGAAAGTGGCTTGGTGGTTGCCAACAGCTGGGTGAGGGAGGAGTATGGACTAACTGATAAATGGATACAGTGATGCCTTTTGGGGTGATGAAAATATTTTGGACCAAAATAGAAATGATGGTTACACACCACTGAGAACATACTAAATGCTAAATGTACACTTTAAAATGGTTAATTTTATGTTATGTGAATTTTACTTCAATTTAAAAAATCCAACCTCATGGCCCTCTGACTGTCCATGAGAGAGGCCAGCTTTGCAGGGCAGGGTCTGTAGTTTCTTAAGAACCTACAAGCAGACACGTCCTTATGAGACACATGCCCTGGAAATTTCTTTCACAACGTGTTTATGACTCCTGGACATTTTGGGCTGAACAGTCACAAAAGAAGCTAGTCATGCTCAATCACATTTTGCTTCCATGGCATTTTCCCACCCTCAGCCTCCTACTCCTTTACATAGACACATATGCAAATACATTCTGCTATATCTGTGGATTGAGCCTCTGAGTCCTCAAGGTGGAGGGGTTCACAAGCAGGCAACCACTCATCTATTTGCCATAATAATGTTACTTCAGAAACGTTACACAAATAGAGACCAGATGCAGTGGCTCCCACCTGTAATCTCAGCATTTCAAGAAGTCAAGGCTGAAGGATTGCTGGAGACCAGGGATCCTGGTCTGTCACCATGGTGAGACCCTGTCTACACAAAACAATTTTTAAAAATGGGCCAGGTGTGGGTGGTGTGTGCCTGTAGTCCCAGCTATTCAGAAGGCTGAGGCAGGAGTATTACTTGAGCCCAGGAGTTCAAGGCTGCAGTGAGCTATAATCGCACCACTGCACTCTAGCCTGGGCAACAGAGAGAGAACCTGTCTCAAAAACAAACAAACAAGTATAAACAAATGGAAAAATACAATCTACATTCATTTTAGATTGTTGCTTTTTCTTTCTTAATTTCAGCTTTTATTTTAGATCCAGGGGATATACGTGCAGGTTTGTTATAAGAGTATGTTGTGTGATATTTAAGTCTGGGGTAAATTGAAGTCATCACCCAGGTAGTGAGCGTAGTACCCAATAGGTAGCTTTTCAACCTTTGACCTTTCCTCTCTCCCCTCGATTGTAGTCCCCAAAGTCTATTGTTCCCATCTTTATGTTCATGTGTACCCAGTGTTTAGCTCCCACTTATAAGTGAGAACATGTGGTGTTCGGTTTTCTGTTTCTGTGTTAATTCACTTAGGATAATGTCCTCCAGCTCCATCAATGTTGCTGCAAAGGACATGATTTTGTTCTTTTTTTATTGCTGCATAGGATTTCATGATGTGTATGTACCATATTTTCTTTAACCAATCAACCATTGTGCATATGTAAGTTGATTCCACATCTTTGCTATTGTGAATAGTGCTGTAACAAACATCCCAGGACATATGTCTTTTTGGTAGAATAATCTATTTTCCTTTGGGTATAAACCCGGTAATGAGATTGCTGGGTCAAATGGTAGTCCTACTGTTAATACTTCGAGAAATCTCCAAACTGCTTTCCACAGTAGCTAACCTAATTTACACTCCCACCAACAGGACAGTAAAAAAGGACAAAGAAGGTCACTACATAATGATAAAGGGTGTAACTCAACAAGAAAACTTAACATAAATATATACACATCCAGCATTGGCACACCAATGTCCTAAATCAAGTACTTTTCAAGACCTATGAAAAGACTTAGAAAGCCACATGGTAATAATGCGGGACTTCAACACCCTACTGATAGTGTTAGACCGATCACTGAGGAATAAAACTAACAAAGAAATTCTGGACTAAATTTGACCCTTGACCAACTAGACCTAAGAGACATCTACATAGTGCTTTACCCAAAACCACAAGAATATACGTTCTTCCCATCTACACACAGAATGTACTGCAAGATCAACCACATGCTCAGCCATAAAGCGCATCTCAATAAATTTCAAAAATTGAAATAAAAGCAAACAAATACTTGGACCACAGTGGAATAAAAATAGAAATCAATACCAAGAGGACCTCTCAAAACCACACAATTACATGGAAACCAAACAACTTGCTCCTGAATGACTTTTGGGTGAATGACAAAATTAAGCAGATTATTATTTTTTTCACTCAGTATAAATTGCACTAGGTTTATCCAATAGTTAATTCCTTTTTATGGCTGGGTAATATTCCATGGTATGCAAGTACCACAGCGTTTTTGTTTTGTTTTGTTTTGTTTTTCAAGCAATTACATATCGAGGGATTTTTTCATGTTTTGGTACTACGAATAAGGCTACTATGAATATTTGTGGATACGTTTCTGTATGAAAACAAGTTTTCATTTTTTAAAGAATGATTAAGAGAACAATTGCGGTGTCATTTGCTAAGTCCATTTTTAGTTTTAAAATGAACTGCCAAACTATTTTCCAGTGTGGCTATACCATTTAACAGTCTCACCAGCAATCTATGATTTACCTACTTTCTCTGCTTCCTTGCCGGCATCTGGCGTCTATTTTCTTATTTTAGCCATTTTGACTACTGTGTAATAATATCTTACTTTGGTTTTAATTTCCATTTTACTAATGGTTATTGATGTTGAACATTTTTTAATGCACTTACATATGCCATCTGTATATCTTTATTGGTGAAACATCTGTGCCTGTCTTTTGTCCATTTTCTTATTGGATTTTTAAAATGTTGAGTTTTGAGAGGTCTTTATATATTCTAGATACTAGATCTTGATATCTACATACTAGATATATGGTTTGCCAATATATTCTCCCAGTCTGTGTAGCTCATATTTCATTTTTTGTTTTTTTGAGAGTGCAGTGGTGCAATCTCGGCTCACTGCAACCTCTGCCTCCCGGGCTCAAGCGATTCTCATGCCTCAGCTTCCTAAGTAGGTGGTACTACAGTGTGCACCACTACGCCCAGCTCATTTTTGTACTTTTACTAGAGACAGAGTTTCATCATGTTGGCCCGGCTGGTCTCAAACTCCTCAGCTTAAGTGATCGGCTTGCCTCGGCTTCCCAAAATGATAGTATTACAGGCATGAGCCACCGCGCCTGGTGGTATTTCTTCTTAACAGAATATTTTGCATAACAAAAGTTTTTTATTTTAATGAGGTCCACTTTATCAAATTTTCCTCTTATGAATTGTGACTTTGGGGTCAAGTCTAAGAACACTTTGTTTAACTTTAGATCCCAAATATGTTCGTTTTCACATAAGTTTTACAGTTTAAATTCTTGTGATGTTTATTTAGATCAAGGTATTTTTGTTTGTTTTTTGCCTATGGGTGTTCTATTACTACAACACCATTTACTAAAAAGGCTAACCCTCCTCTACTGGATTCCTGCTTTGTAAAAAACAAAGGGACACAAGGAAACTTTTGGAGGGAACTGATGTTTGTTATTTGATTGTGGTGATGGCTTTACAGGTATATGAATATGTCCAAACTCATCAAATTGTATACATTAAATATGTGCAGATTTTTGCATATCAATCATACTTTAAGCTGCAAAAATAAATAAATTGGGCATATTTGTGGATCTATTTCTGGGCTCTCTATTCTGTTTCACTGATGTATGAGTCTGTACACCACCAGTATCATACTGTCCAGAATACTGCTGCTATACAATTAACTTTAACATCAATAAGAATGATTTCTCCAATTAATTTTTCCTTATTCAAATTTTTTGGCTAATATAGGTCCCATGCCATTCTATACATCCTATATAATTTTTATAATAAGCCTGTGCAAGTTCAAAAACATTGCTAAAATTTTCATAAGAATTGTCTTAAAAATAGATCAACTTAGAGAGAATTCACATCTTTACTATGGTGAGTTTTCCAATCCATGAACATAATGTATCTCCATATATTTAGGTCTTCTTTATTTATTTTAACAGCACTTGGATCATACAGATTCTGTGCATGTTTTGTTAGTTTTATATGTAAGAGTTTCAGTTTCTTTGCAGAAATCATAAATGCTATTGCATTTTTTTTTTTTTGAGATGGAGTCTCGCTCTGTGGCCCAGGCTGGAGGGCAGTGGTGCAATCTCGGTTCACTGCAACCTCTGTCTCCCGGGTTCAAGAGACCCTCATGCCTCAGCCTCCCAAGTAGCTGGAACTACAGGTGCACATCACCATGCCTGGCTAATTTTTGTATTTTCAGCTGAGACAGGGTTTTGCTATGTTGACCAGGTTGGTCTTGAACTGCTGACCTCAGGTGATCCGGTCACCGGGGTCTCCCAAAGTGCTGGGATTACAGGCATGAGCCACCGTGCCTGGCCTGACTTCTACTTTAAAATTCTTGTCAGATAATTTCAACATCTAATTTATCTAAGTGATAGCATTAGTCTATGTCTTTTCTCATTCTGGTTTTGTTTGTTTTGGTTCTTAGTATGCAGGTGATTTTTGACGGTACTCTGGACATTTTGTCCATTATATATGCAGAATCTGGATGTTATTTCAATCTTTTATTTTAGCAGGTATTTATCATACATAGTTCAATACACAGGTGCCATTCTACTTTTATGGGCTGTGGTTCCAAAGAGAGTTTTATTTTCAGAGTATTTCTAGTGTTATTGCAGCCTGCTTTGTTTATCTAGTGACGCTGGTACTCTCAAAATTCCTTGATGGTACATTCTGAGTGGGCAGAAGGAGTTCCCCAGACTAGGGTGCTGGTGCTGCTAGGTAGAGTAGGTGTTTCTTAGATCTATAGAGACAAAAGTGCTTCATAGATAGGATTATTGTGTTAGAATCCCTATACTGGTACCCTCCAGCTGCTCCAATGTCTCTGGGTGAAACTGGAGGGATTCTCATGGCCACAGGGTCCAACTGGCTTCCCGGGCTAGTCACTTTTTGTGGTGGATAGCCTTACCAGTGCTCTGTGTTTGCCCAGGTATCTCTGGGTAGGGAAGAGAAGTTCTAGGTCCACAGGGCCAAAGATGCTTTCTGAACCAGGTCACTTATTATGATTGTGTCTCTTGTGATTTCTGCCTTTCTACCTCGATGTCTTCCTGTTAGAAAAGGGAGTCCCAGCTCTGCAGGGATGAAGAGGCTTCAGTGGTTAGGACGCTTGTGGCAAAGATCTCCGTGCCTATTGGGAACAGAGAATGCTTTCTGGACGGGATTTTGTTCTTTTTTTTTTTTTTTTTTTTTAAATACTTTAAGTTCTAGGGTACATGTGCATAACGTGCAGGTTTGTTATATATGTATACTTGTGCCATGTTGGTGTGCTGCACCCATCAACTCGTCAGCACCCATCAACTCGTCATTTACATCAGGTATAACTCCCAATGCAATCCCTCCCCCCTCCCCCCTCCCCATGATAGGCCCCTGTGTGTGATGTTCCCCTTCCCGAGTCCAAGTGATCTCATTGTTCAGTTCCCACCTATGAGTGAGAACATGCAGTGTTTGGTTTTCTGTTCTTGTGATAGTTTGCTAAGAATGATGGTTTCCAGCTGCATCCATGTCCCTACAAAGGACACAAACTCATCCTTTTTTATGGCTGTATAGTATTCCAAGGTGTATATGTGCCACATTTCTTAATCCAGTCTGTCACTGATGGACATTTGGGTTGATTCCAAGTCTTTGCTATTGTGAATAGTGCCACAATAAACATACGTGTGCATGTGTCTTTATAGCAGCATGATTTATAGTCCTTTGGGTATATACCCAGTAATGGGATGGCTGGGTCATATGGTACTTCTAGTTCTAGATCCTTGAGGAATCGCCATACTGTTTTCCATAATGGTTGAACTAGTTTACAATCCCACCAACAGTGTAAAAGTGTTCCTATTTCTCCACATCCTCTCCAGCACCTGTTGTTTCCTGACTTTTTAATGATCGCCATTCTAACTGGTGTGAGATGGTATCTCATTGTGGTTTTGATTTGCATTTCTCTGATGGCCAGTGATGATGAGCATTTTTTCATGTGTCTGTTGGCTGTATGAATGTCTTCTTTTGAGAAATGTCTGTTCATATCCTTTGCCCACTTTTTGATGGGGTTGTTTGTTTTTTTCTTGTAAATTTGTTTGAGTTCTTTGTAGGTTCTGGATATTAGCCCTTTGTCAGATGAGTAGATTGCAAAAATTTTCTCCCATTCTGTAGGTTGCCTGTTCACTCTGATGGTAGTTTCTTTTGCTGTGCAGAAGCTCTTTAGTTTAATGAGATCCCATTTGTCAATTTTGACTTTTGTTGCCGTTGCTTTTGGTGTTTTAGACATGAAGTCTTTGCCCATGCCTATGTCCTGAATGGCACTACCTAGGTTTTCCTCTAGATGGAACGTACCTCAAAATAATAAGAGCTATTTATGACAAACCCACAGCCAATATCATACTGAATGGGCAAAAACTGGAAAAATTCCCTTTGAAAACTGGCACAAGACAGGGATGCCCTCTCTCACCACTCCTATTCAACATAGTGTTGCAAGTTCTGGCTAGGGCAATCAGGCAAGAGAAAGAAATCAAGGGTATTCAGTTAGGAAAAGAAGAAGTCAAATTGTCCCTCTTTGCAGATGACATGATTGTATATTTAGAAAATCCCATTGTCTCAGCCCAAAACTCCTTAAGCTGATAAGCAACTTCAGCAAAGTCTCAAGATACAAAATTAATGTGCAAAAATCACAAGCATTCTTATACACCAGTAACAGACAAACAGAGAGCCAAATCAGGAAGGAACTTCCATTCACAATTGCTTCAAAGAGAATAAAATACCTAGGAATCCAACTTACAAGGGATGTAAAGGACCTCTTCAAGGAGAACTACAAACCACTGCTCAGTGAAATCAAAGAGGACACAAACAAATGGAAGAACATACCATGCTCATGGATAGGAAGAATAAATATCGTGAAAGTGGCCATACTGCCCAAGGTTATTTATAGATTCAATGCCATCCCCATCAAGCTACCAATGAGTTTCTTCACAGAATTGGAAAAAACTGCTTTAAAGTTCATATGGAACCAAAAAAGAGCCCGCATCTCCAAGACAATCCTAAGTCAAAAGAACAAAGCTGGAGGCATCACGCTACCTGACTTCAAACTATACTACAAAGCTACAGTAACCAAAACAGCATGGTACTGGTACCAAAACAGAGATATAGACCAATGGAACAGAACCGAGTCCTCAGAAATAATACCACACATCTACAGCCATCTGATCTTTGACAAACCTGAGAGAAACAAGAAATGGGGAAAGGATTCCCTATTTAATAAATGGTGCTGGGAAAATTGGCTAGCCATAAGTAGAAAGCTGAAACTGGATCCTTTCCTTACTCCTTATACGAAAATTAATTCAAGATGGATTAGAGACTTAAATGTTAGACCTAATACCATAAAAACCCTACGGGATTTTGTTCTTGAGGGATCCCTCTTCTAGTACCCTGTGGCTGCCTCAGTATCTCTGTACAATAGAGGGCAGCCTCAGACCCACAGGAACAAAGAGGCTTCCTGGACTAGGCCACTTAGAGTGGTAAAATCCCTTGTGGCAGTTGCACCCAGCCACCTAAGTATTTCCTGTGATGAGTGAGAGTGTCTTAGGCCTGTAGGGACAAAGAGACTTCCGAAGTTGGGCCACTCGCTGTGGCAAAATTCTTTTAAACAATACTGCCACTTGTCTCTATATTTTTCAGCAAAGCATGGTAGTCTTAAATCCCTGGAAAAAGAGAGACACTTACCCTAGCTGCTTACTGTTAGATGGGCTCCCATTCAATAGCCCTTGCCAGTTGTATCAGGCTCATCTGGTATTGTCTGAGAGACTCCTATTCAATTTAGAGAGGAAACTAGCTGGGCTACCTTCTGCTACTAGGCTTGAAAGTGGGAAAATGACAGGTCGGGGTCCCCATCTTCTGTTGGATAGGGGCACATATGAGAATGTGCTGCAGTTTGTTTTCCTCTAGCCCTAGGGTCTCAAAGCAGTTTGCTTTTCTCTACAATTTTCTTTTGATGGCCTCTTGTTTTATTTCTAGGTTTCATTGTTCTTCTTCACTATGAGGAGCAGAGAAAAATCAGTTTATGCCATCTTGTCTGAACTGGAATTCTCAGTCTTGTTTTAATATGTTTTAACAGGTGATTCAGATAACTTGGTTTTTAAAATGTGCACAACTTTTAAAAAGAAATGTTACAAAAGCTAAATATACATTTAATTATAGCATGCTGCGTGTAGAGTAGCTGGTAACTACTGAAATCATAAGTACATGTTAGCCTTTGAAATGAATAACAAATAAAACATCAACTTGGCCAAATGTGGTGGCTCATGCCCATAATCCCAGCTGTTTGGGAGGCTGAGGTGGGTGGATCACCTGAGGTCAGGAGTTTGAGACCAGCCTGGCCAACATGGTGAAACCCCATCTCTACTAAAAATACAAAAAATTAGCCGAGTGTGGTGGTGGGTCCCTGCAATCCCAGCTACTCGGGAGGCTGAGGCAGGAGAATGGCGTGAACCCGGGAGGCGGAGGTTGCAGTGAGCTTTGATCGCAGCATTGCACTCCAGCCTGGGTGATAAGAGCTAAATGCAGTCTCAGAGAAAAAAAAAATAACAAAAACATCAACTATACCAAGTGATGAGTAGAATGACTGTACTAGGTATGTTCATTTTCATTATATATTTAGTATTTATTTAAGCGACCTAACTAAAAATAGTGCTGACAATAAAAATATCTCAATTTACAGAAATATGTAAAACTTTAATATGTAGATTGTATTTTATTATTTAATTTTATGAAAACGTCTGTCAAAATTATGCAAACAAAAATGTCTACCAACTTGAAATTACCAATGAGTACATTACTATAGTTTTATATATATATATATAATACACATATAATATACGATAAAGTATTCATTAATCATTTATGTCTCTATTTGGAACAACACAGGGAGTTCAACATGCACCTAGCACACTGCCTTAGACTTTCTACAGATGTTTTAACCAAGGTCAAGACTGGCTATTAATAAGACATCTAAAACATTTAATCAAGCACATTTGGTTTGAATATAAAAAGATGATACAGCAATCAGGTTTTTGTCAACAATTAGTGGTTTTTTAAACAAAAAACCACTTGGCTATGCATAACAGTGCATAGCCAAAAATTTATTAATTTTTGAAACTTTTAGTTTACAAATTCTTAATTAAACACAAGATAAAAATATCTGACTTTTTAAGGCAGGTGAATAGAAGGAAATTTTTGCTGAGCCACTTCTACTTTTTATGTTAAGTATTTTATTCTATGCTTTTTATCATGGCTTACACAAACTTTTATAATGTTGCTGCAATATTTTTACTGACTATCAATGCTCTCTTCAGGTATAGGTATATTTTTCAACCTTTTCCCCTTCTGTCTCCAGTTACAGGCCCTTTTATGGGCCTATAATGTTGGTTTTCTATCTCAACTCAAAATTCAAAAGAAAATACTTTAAAAATCATCTCTTTTTTTTTTTTTTTTTTGCCCTAATGCTTAATTCAGAGCATAGCACATAGATATTCCCAATATGTTCTCATTAAAGGTATTGATCTCTGATTTTTAAAAGTAAGCAACAACAAACCTATGAGAGAGGAGCAGCTTTTTCCTTTGAGAATTGTGGTTTAAATGCAGTGAGGGGTATTAACGACTCTACATAAATGACTTCCTATTTCACTGAAGTGTTTAATAAGGTCTTTAAAACAGTACTTCATAGCATCCTGCTCTTCAAAGAAACATCTGTGGCTCTTTTTGGTTCCTATTAAGTGATAAATAACAACAGGATTTTGGTTCACGTAAGGACCTAAAACAGGAGAGTTGGTTAAGCTATTCATACATGTTGCTTTGTAATTGGTCTGACGTAATTTTATTTTATTGTGTTCAAAATTTACACTGGTATTTTGTCAATTATCTTTTTTCCCTTAACTTACAAAGTACATTTTTAAAAAAGAAAACCGTATACAAAGCTTAGGTTGTGTAATATAGTGAACCAGTCATTATTCTTCTCATCTCTCTATTTAAATCATAGATTTCAAAAAGTCTAATACCAATTCATTTGTGTGTATGTGTTGTAATGTAGTGGAGAGGCAAACTTGATACATTTAACACTGTAACATTACATATTGATGCATCCATAATTCAAAGTAACATGATAGAAAGAAACACACATGTGAAGTCATTAAAAACATTGTTGTTTGTAAGGATTTTGAAACTTGGAGGATCAAATAATATAACTCAGAATTATTTACGTCAAAATAATGTGGAACAAGAAACACACCAAACAAGAGATATTTTGGAAGTTCTACTCAGTCCATAATTTTTCTCCTTTCTCTGAGAACTATCACCCTCCACTCAAACAATCCATAAGCAGAGTCCCTGGTATCATGTTTGTATTGTGTGACATTTGCCTCTAGGACAAGGCTGATTGGAGCAAGATTGAGGTCTGATTCAACTTGGAACAAACAGATGCACTTCCTAAAATACTTCACCTGAGACTCATAAAATGAGAATTTGTGCAATGAGTCATTCTTAGTACCATACCACTATGGAGATGGCCTATGGCCCCATCATTCCCATGGCCTGTAGGTTAAATTTTTCTTGGATTCCACCAGTAGATAATCCAGAGTATGCACAAATGTACCTTGAATTGTGAATAGCATTTTGTTTGGGTTTCTGTTTCTTGCAAGAAAAACATTATTGATATTTACAAGATGACTTAAAAATCAGGTATATTCCAAAAGAAAAGATGACACTACTTGAGATACCAAAGTAAACAGGGAAGAAAAATATTACCAACATATTATTGTGATGTAAATATGATTTTTTCAAGAAGCTTGAGAGTATATTAGTTTTTCATTTGGTAGGTAATCCGAATAGGACCATATGATAAAGAATACTGTACAATGTTCCTCCAAAATATACACTAATAACAACAAGAGCTTTTATAAAAATTCTTGTTTTATATAACTAGAATTTTACATAAATTTAAAAAATATGTAGATGTTATATCTCATTAAAATATCAATTTAAAAGTTAATTGGTTGATATAAATACATTCAACTTACTCAACTTATTTGTTTTCTTTTGAGGAAGGTAAAATTAGAGAAGTCCAGAGACTTATACAATGAGTACATATGGCCAGGAAATCATAATTACGAATAACCTGTCCTAATTTACTGTGCATAATCTAATCATAAAAGACAATGATTCAGATACATGTGAAGACACTTTACTTCCTTATCTCCAGGCCTGTTCTCCTGCTCTCCTCTTTATAAGTGGCCATAATATATGAATTTTATGTTAATTAATTTAGCCCAATTGTTCTGCTTTTCACATACATTCCTATATCCATAAACAATACATAATGTTGTTGTTGTTGTGTGTGTATGTGTGTGTGTTCTTTACAAATTTACTTGAGTGCTTGGCATCCTTCATCGAGCTAATGAGCTATCCATAAGAATCCGTGTTGATCCACTCCATACTCAGGTAGTATCGCTGACAGGCTGTTCAGCCTCTAATTGTATTTTATAGCTCTTCTTGCATGCATGTGTGGTTATTTGATTTGTTTCTCCCAGTAGAATATGAGTGGAAGTAATTTGTGTCAATTCTGAGCTTGAGATTTTAAAAAGCTAATATATCTTCTCTGCTGTTTCTTTCCCATTCCATGGCTGTATGCAGATGACTCTGAGGTTGAAGAGATGGGGGGAGCAACAAAATGGAAAACGTCTGGATCCTTGCAGCATCACATGCAGGAAAGCAACATGGTGCCATTGGCTGCCATGGACTGTGACATGAGCAAACAATAAATATCTGTTGTGTTAAGGCACTGAAATTTTGGGTTTGGTTTGCTATGCTAGCTAGCATTAAAAGAATGAATATGCTATCATGCTTTGCAATCATTCTACATCTTTCCTTTTTCACTCAATATTATATATTTGGGTTACATAATTATTGTAAGATATGGATCTAATTAGTACATGGTTTTTCAAAAGTGGAACTTTTAACATTTTTGACTGATAATTGTTGGTTCGGGGGAGGCCGTCCTTTGCATTGTAGGATGTTTGCCAGAATCTCTGGCTTCTACCTACTAGATGCCAGTACAATGCCACCACTTCCACAGTAATTACAATAAAAAAAATCTCCAGACATTCTCAAATGTCTTAGTCGTGGCCAAAATCATGCCTGGTTGAGAACCACTTATCTAATACATTCTTTTTAGCTACTTGATAGTGTTTCACCACATGCATCAAGGATATTTATTACATTTTTACACTATTGAACAATGAAAATCCTTGTAACTGATTTTGAGCTGAATTATGATATCCATGTCAGCTACCTAAGACGAGGAAATGCCTTTTCTTCAATATCAATAAAAAGTAAAGCATAAAATTATATAGATCTGAAAAGTAAGGAACAGTTAAAACGACAGGAGTAGAATTTAGAGCACTAGGCCAGCGCAAAAATAGAAGCTGAACTCTAAACTGGGACACAATCACACCTTAGTTGTTAATTTAAGGAGAAGATGCTTCTGAGTTAGGAATATTAGCTAACTTGCACCACAATCCATTGTCAGGCAATCCTTTATGATTCTTACCTTCTCCAAAACAATTCCTGCCATTCAACTCATCTGCAGAGCCTGTCAGCGCTCCCTGCAAGTAATACTTCATGTGAGGCTACTTTCTTTCCATCATAAGTGCCACCACCCTTGTCAAAGCCACCTGCAAAAGTGAAAGAGCCTCCTCAAGTTTAATGGGCTTTCCAGCCTTCTGGAAAGCTGGCTGAGCCGCTGATGATGATGTGGCCTTTTTATTGTAAGTTTAGTTTAAGGATTATAAAAACCAGATATTTATATAAATATTCTCTTGAATGGAAGCACATAGATGATTCGTTCAAATTATTTTGAAGTAGTGATGTAATATCCAAGTTGAACAGACTAAGGTAAAAATAGATTTTACTTTCTATAACTAGGCAGATCTTACATTGGGCCTTTAGTGTCATGGGTGCCATGCCACTGGGAAATCTGATGGGCCAGGGGAAGTCATATTTCCAAATAGGTTATCTGTTCCTGTTTATGTGGTCATCCAGTTTTTGAAATTTTTTAACTAAATCAATTGTAAACTTCATTTAACCGTATTGTATAGAAAACACAATTTATTTCAGCCAACCTGTACCCAACATAAAACTCTGTATCTCCTGAGATCTTGTCCTATCTATATTCTTCTCACTGCAAACAGCATCAGAGTAATGCCCAAGTGTACATCACATTGTGACATCTTCATTGGCTTCCTATTGACCTTCAGATGAAGTGAAAACACTTTCTAGATTCACAAGTCTCCCGTCAAACTTTCCTGCCTCATTTCATGGCTCCACAGATGCTGGGCTCTATCAGTTCCCTAAGTTCACTAATTCTTTGAAGCTTAAAAGTCATTGTACATGTTACTTCTCTGTACTGAATGTCCTCCCCTTCTCTCTCCCTCCGGTTTTTATAGTTCAGAGGATCTCAGCATAAACATCACCTTTTTAGAAAGGTCATTAGAACATTAAGGATTGTAACCAAGAAACAATAGTTGTTGGTTTTATTTTTTATTCTTGTGGCATATGCCAACAATCTTGTATGGCGCTTAAAGTCCAAAAGGGCTCAGTTACTACAGACACGAGCAAATACGACCTGAGCTACAAACAAAATTACATCCGAAGACTCAACAGGAAGACGAGACTGTGAAGTTTCCAAGTTTATAGACAAGGTCAGACAAGGAAGTCGTTAGGGTTGTCTCTGTCAGTTTTGAAGAACAAAGTTATTATTTCTATCTTGCAACAACAAATATAGTTTTTTTAAATTAAAAAATCTTCATTTAAGAAATTGCTGCAGGAAAATAACTTTGAATTGCAAGTATAAAGAAAATTTTCTGAGCCATAGGTACTCTTTTTTTCCTTTGAAAACAATTATTTTCAAAGGAAATTGTTTTAAAACAAAATTTTTTAAAATAACGTCTAAATGCTCTTTCACAGAAGAGCCCTAAGTCATGCTACAATAAAGATGTAAGTAGAATATGGGATTTGAGTCATTTTTTTCAATCCAAGGAAAATTTCAGAGTAAAATATTTTTGGAGGTGCCCAATGTTTGTTTAGTTTCACACAGAAAGACACTATTTACATTCAATATATTTTAAAAACTGTATACATGTTCTATGAGATTATCAACACTAATTTACTCATTTTTCAAAAACAATTTCAGAACTTTGCATCATTTAGGATTTTTGTCTTCCTCACCTTCATTTAATCAAGCTCCAAGACACGTAGATTCTACCACTAAAAAGTGTTTTTAAACAATGTCTATTGCTTCTATTCTAATCAAAATCATAATACACTCATGACTTTATAACCACTACGACCTCCTGATCTTTCATCTTTCTTTGGCCTGTTGATCCTCCAATCCCTATGTAAGTACCTCTATTCCCAATAAAGTCTCTCTGCCACATGAACTCATAATGAGCTTTATAAAGATAAAGATGATGATGTTATTTTGTTTGACTAAATCTCATAAGTGGCTCCTTATTTTTTTTGTTATAAAATCCAGAATGCTAAACAAAAACTATGGGATGCTGCATGAGGTAATCCCTGTTTACATACCTCCCCCAACCCATGTTGATTCATTCATCTTTCCTCATTCCGGCTATGCTTGACTTTAGTTGCTCAAATATACTTGCTTCTTTATGTCTCAGGTCTTTAATACATTCATGTTATATAAGCCAGAAAACATCTTACCACCACCTTCAAGAAAAATAAACTAGACAAGTGCATATAATATCTTTAATTCCTGGTCAATTTTTATCTTCAAGTGAACTTTACTATAGGTGAAAGCTTTTGTTTGCTTGATTTATACATAGTCACAAAATAATGTAAAGCTGCCAGAAAGTCAAATTTCTTTCCTCCTAGCTTAAAAATACATCTACACCTCCTTCATCCTTAAAAAAAAAAAAGAAAATGCATCTTCATAAAAAGATTACATCTTTTGAATATAAAAGTAATGCTTTTCAAAAAACAGATACATTTGCATCATATATGTATTTCCCACCAACTATGAGACACAACAACAAGAAAAGAAAATTTCAGGCCAATATCCCTGGTGAACATCAATGTGAAAATCCTCAATAAAATACTGGCAAACTGAATCCAGCAGCACATCAAAAAGCTTACCCACCACGATCAAGTTGACTTTATCCCTGGGAAGCAAGGCTGGTTCAACATATGCAAATCAATAAACATAATCCATCACATAAAGAGAACCAATGACAAAAACCACATGATTATCTCAATAGATGCAGAAAAGGCCTTTGGTAAAATTCAACACCCCTTCATGCTAAAAACTCTCAATAAACTAGTTATTTTTGGGGTATATCTCAAAATAATAAGAGCTATTTATGACAAACCCACAGCCAATATCATACTGAATGGGCAAAAGCTGGAAGCATTCCCTTTGAAAACCGACACAAGACAAGTATGCCCTCGCTCACCACTCCTATTCAACATAGTATTGGAAGTTCTGGCCAAGGCAAGCAGGCAAGAGAAAGAAATAAAGGGTATTCAAATAGGAAGTCAAATTGTCTCTGTTTGCAGATGACATGGCTGCCATTAATCCCTATGTACTGCCTTCTAATCACACTGTGTTCTCATTATTTTGTCTTGAATTAAAAAGTCTTTTTATTATAATAATTATTATTTCACTGGAAAAACTTACATATAAATAAAAAGAAAAATAGTTACAATTTTATTGCCAAGAGATAGACTCCCAATTTATTTGAAGATTATTTCCAAACGACACAGTTTTTTTGTGTGTCCCTGTCTTCATCTTTCCCACATTCTGCTTCAATATAACTTACCATAAAAATCCTACTACATATATTGTTTTGTAACTCACTTGTAATATTTTTCAGTAGTTTTTGGCCATGTTTCTACTTTTATATACCGAAACAATTCAATAATTTGATGGCTGAATAATTTGCTATTTTATACATCTTGTATAATTTATTTGACCACACTTGTATTAGGGAATATGATGTAAGCCATTTGTATATTTATGCAAATTATATATGCCAATTTTAACATTTAATACACATTGTCTACATTATCTCAAGTAAATTTATAAGAATGTATGTATTCTACTACTAATTCTGCACAAGACTTTCTATTTTCATCAGTCTTAGGAGTAATTACCTCAGTGGGTTTGTTTTCATTCCCTTCCCCAAAGCTTCTGTAATAATCTTTGGGTTTTTGTCACATCTCCCTTCACACCTACATTACCTTTAAAACAAAGAGTTAGGACACATTCTGGAATTACTTTTTATAGAGCTCAAAGTCAATTACATTATATTTACTACCATCAGAAGATGCAAATTTTCCTCAATACTTTCTGGTTGTTGGAACCTCAAAACTATTTTAAAAGAGTAGTGAAGATAAGGTCTATGTTGAAATGAATAAAATAGATCTATCATGAATATCATGTTTTATAAAACAGAAATGTATCAACGAAAGATGGTAAGTTAACACTTTAAAATATATGCTATTTATAAACAGATATACATATTCAGAAGATCTTCAATGTAGTACATTGATGCTTATCCAAATTTGATGTGAGAGCTATTGGTTTTAAATTTGTAGTGCAAATTACGATGGGGGTGGGGATTTCCTAGGCCAGTTTTTTATGTACAATTGAATGTAGAAAATCTACAAAAAAATAGTAGAATACAATCCTGGATTCTGGATTCTGGAAATAGTGGACCACATTGTATAGGTGATTGAATGAATGAAATGAGAAGATATATAAAAGCTGAAGAAAAAAAGAAAGAAAATATGCAAAGGAGGAGATGATTGGAGGAAAAGCAGATGCCAGGACAAGATTCTGAAGTGTTTTTGGTTTTGCTTTTATCCATCACCTATTAAACCCTGTTTCATTTGACTCCCACCCTGTTTTCTAACCTCATCTCCCATTGTTGCTCTTACCATTGCCCTGTCTACTCCAACCACACAAGTCAATTTTTCTGATTCTCTTTTTTTAGTCCATTCCTCCCTTTGTGCTTCCTGTTTCCCTATATAAAATTCTATTATCCAGATCGTCACATGTATAGGTCTGCCTATTATTTCGTGTATCAGCTCAGCTATCACTGCTTCATAGTGGCCTTCCCTTTCCTTTGACTTGAGAAACCCTTAAATCCAGATTCACTCACTATAGGTTATATGATTATCCCTCAAAATCATATTCTTTAAATATTTGATTTTTATCTATCTTTTCTCACTAGTAAGTATGCTCTGTGAAAACAAGGCAATGTCTCTTTTTCACCCTAGACTTGCCAGTACCTAATATAGTACTTTGGCCATAGCGGGTTGTCAGTGACTCTTTCTTGTATTCATTGAGATTAGAATCGAGCTACAAGTGACAGAAAATCCAAAATAATCAATATCAGGAACAATGGAAATTTGCATCTTTCTCAAATAAGAAGAGACAGTTGAGAGGCAGCACAGTGGCTCCATGATAATCAGTGACATGGACAATTTATATTATTAGTTTGTCTTCTTCAACATACAACTTCCATTTTGTAGTCCAGATGGCTATTCCAGCTCTAACCATTACATTACCATTCCAAATAACAGTGAGAAAAAACAAGGAAGACAGGGGAAGATCGACTTCTCTTCCTAGAAGTTTCACACATTAATTCTTATTATGTCCTATCAGAACAAGGTCACATGATCATACCTAGCTGCAATGGAGGATGAAAAATGTAAACTTTATTGTAGGATGTTCAATTAAGCCCTCTCTTGACACCTGCCTCTAGGCTAAACATATAAAATGAACCCGTTTCTCACTAACTTACCCCAAACCAATAATTCATAGTGTAGCTAATATTAAGTACATGTCCAAAAGGTAGAGAACTGCCCACACGTTTTATATTCTTCCTCACCAAGAGGTAAGGGGTCAACTTCATTCTTCTGCATGTGGATCTCAAGTTTTCTCAGCACCATTTGTTTAAAAGATGATTCTTTCTTATTTTCACGGTCTTAGCCTCTCCCTCACTGATGAGAGGAAGGATCTGCGCTAGGTGTGGTATCTCAGGAGATACAGAAGCAGCCACATCTCTTCAGCTATTACCAGATATGCCACAGCAGCTTCTGCTATGAGTAAAAAGAAGAGAATCACGTAGAAGCAGCACCCTGTTTTTGGCCATGTCTAGGCCATGTCTATCCAGAGTAAAGTTTCTGTCACACAGAGCTAGAGAGAGTGGGGTGGGGGTGGGGGTTGTTGCTCAAATGTCATCGACTCTCACTGTTCTGACTGAGATTTTGCAGGTATTTTTTTTGGGGGGGGGGAGGAATAAATATTTCTCCATTTGCTATATGCTCTTAAGACAATTTCCAGAGACTTTCAGTGGTTATTTTATTACAATTTTCACCAGTTATAGTGGTTTTACTTGGGACAGCATCCATGGAGCCCCTGACACTACACACTACCATTTCAGAAGTGTTTCTCTCCAAGATGTTCATGTTTATATTTTGCCATAGTTTTTTAGTTAATATTTCACATACTTGGTAAAACATGAGTATCTTCACCTCAACCTTCAGGACTGCAGTGGCAGAGGCTATGAATAGGGGGTGGAGTAGATTGGTTTAATTTTAATTTAGAAAAATGAAGTTATATAAGTAATATTTGCAGGTAAAAATTGGGATTTATACTTTGCATTTGTAGGCTCTGTTTTCTTATATTTATTAAGTTTAATATATTTGATACTAAATAGTAAAATGTTTACTACCAAAAAAAACCACTTTTGCCAAAATGTGTCAAATTTTTTATTTTATAGCATATACTCTTCTACTTAACATATATTTCATCTTTGGTTCCCAGTTATTTCAGCTTCATTAAGAGGAAAAAAAGAGAATCAAAGAGTAATATAGTGCCTTTGTGATTTTAAGACTAGCTCTTATTACCCTTGGCAATAGATTATAGAAATCATTCAAGCAGTATATACAACTTCAAAGTCACACATAAAAAGTATATTCTTGAATTATTTCAAAAGTTTCAACTCATAAATATTCACTGTAGAAACTTACAAAACATCGAGAATTTAAAGGACATATGAAAACAACCAGAAAAGAGTTAAAGCATGGATTCCGTTTAGTCTTAAAAATGAAAAGCAACAAAGACTTTGAAATGAAAGATTTTAGTATGGACTGTGAAAGTAGAATGCTAAATCTCAAGGAATTTTGAGGGCATACAATTAAACATAGCCCTTCTTAAAATTAAATTATATAAACTTATGATTAAATAAATTATATTAAAGCAACTGTAACAAATGTTCAAAACTCATCACTTCTTAATTATTTTACTGCATTTCACTATCACCTATACTTGTGAGGTTATTTGTATCTTTTTATCTGTATGGTGAAAATGCTATATAATAATTGGCCACTACCTATCTCATCCCAACTCCACACTCAGCAACATCGTGTTGATAGCTTGAAATTGGATGTGGTTGAAGTATTTACACCACAGAAATAAGCAAACACTAAAAATCACAACTTGAGTTCTTACTGAGCTGGGGGTTAAAAATATACCTATGCAGTATGCATCCCCAAAGAGACAGATATAGAGAGATACAGACATAAGTATATATAATATAAATATATAGTGATAAAGATAAATACAAATATTGATATAGATACATAAATTCAGCTAGCTATATCAGCAAGATAAATGAGTAAAAACTGAAAATCTGTGAGCAACTCAAGTTATATTTTCAGTAAAAATAATAAAGTAAAAATAAAGCCTTGTTCTCAACAAATTCAGAAACAAACATGGAGATAACCAGTGACAATTGGTTAGGCAATAAACATACTGACAATTGCGGTGTGCAATAAACAGACCTACATCTATGGTTATTTCCACAGAGATGTTGTAAATCCATTCATTGGCCAAACATTTACTGAGTTATTGACTACTCCCTATCACTTTCTGTGCTATGTAGATAAAACAATGAGTGATAAATAGTGGCTATCCTTAGGGAGCTCAAATTACACAAATGGACATGGAATTCTATCAACCGTATGACAAGAGACATCCATGGGGGATGAAAGGACATATGAAATATTTGATGACAAACTATTATGTGACAAATATGATACTAAAATATTTATTTGCATTATCTCACATATATTCTATATGAATTCTGATATGTAACTATCATTTCTCCATTTTACCTATGAGATACAGGTAAGTTAAATCATATCACATTATTTAGATTCTATATCCAATCAGCTATTGACTTTTATCCATGTCTTTCGTAGCTTTATTCGCTTCTCTCCTAGTAATGCTTTCTCTTGTGAAAGGTATTCCATATAATTATTAAGCAAGGCTATTCTAAGTTAAAGTAATCCATTGTGGTGATGTCTCCCACGTGAAACATCGCTGTCTGAATGGAGCAAACTAAAAAACAAATAATAAAAGGCAGCTTTTTAAATTTAGGTGACAGAGCACAAGCAGATTCTATAAATTAGAGGAGTTTTGTAAAAGGTAAAATCCCAAGAAAACCTCTCAGAACTATTCACACTTTTGGATTTATGTCTTCTAGGGTACACTGTAGAATGTAGTTAAAGAAGACAAAAGAAAAAAAAAGAGGCTTTTCAATATAATATGAATTCCAATTTTATCATGATAAGAGAATATTATAGAGTATAGGAAGTATAATGGTACCAGATGCTTTTGTCAATAATAACTAAATTTTAGAAAAAAGAAAAATTCTAGCTTTTGAGTCTTCCAGATTGAGCACCCATTTGACATACAATTTAACTTACCAAAATATGATAGCTACATTATGAAGTTAGACACAATGATGTGTTTCAAATGTATAATAATCAGAAATATCCCATTATTTCGTTTTATATAACATATACATAGCCCATATGTCAAAGGAAGACACAAATATACTTTTAGTACCTAGTTGAAATTTTTAATTAAAAATTAAGTTGATCCTTGAGAAATTTAACTGAATCTAAACTTATTTACATAAGCTTACATTCACTTTGGCTTATTTGACGTTTAAAAAATTATTTTAATGATTTTATTCTTGCAGCATTGGCTGAATAGTGTTTTTGTTAAGAATAACACCTCTGAAGTGATACTTCCTGAGATCAAATACACTTACTGTTTTAGATAACTTACACTGTAGTTTTCATCTCTGTAGATGAGGTGGGATACACTAATACCTACTTATTGAGCAGTCTGGCAAGTTTAAAGAATTTACTATTATGTCCAAATTAAATTTAAACCAAATTAATAGTATATGCCAAATTGTGAAATGTACACATATCAGTGTATATAATTAAATTTTTTTCCAAAAATATTTAAGTCAAAGAACATAAACTTTAAAAATAGACTTTGATAGTAGACAGACTTCCTTCTGATGAATTGGTAATATTCATTCTTGTTCTATAATTTTAAATAAAAAGTTTGTCTCACTGTATCTTTAAAAATAAATGTTGGTGAGGATTTGGAGAAAAGGGAACCCTTGTACACTGTGGGAATATAAATTGCTACAGTCAGAAAAAAAACAGTAGGGAGGTTTCTCAAAAAATTAAAAATAGAATTACCATAAGATCTAGCAATTTCACTGTTGAATATTTACCAGAAGAACATGAAATTAGTATCTCAAAAATATATCTGTACTCTGACATTTATTGCTGCACTATTCACAATAGCCAAGATATAGAAACAATCTGTGTATGTGCATGGATGGATGAATAAAGAAATTATGGTATGTATACAATGAAATATTATTCAGCCATAAAAAAAGAAGGAAATCTTGCTATTTGCAACAAGGTGCACTTGAAGGATATATGTTATGTGAAATAAGGGCAGAAAAAAATGAAAGACACATGTTGCATGATATTATGTGTGGAATATAAAATGTTGAACTCATAGAAGTAGAGAGTAGAATAGTGGTTGCCAGGAGTAGTATAAATGGGTAATTGTTGGTCTGAGTGTATGAACCTTCAGTTATAAGATGAATGACTCCTAGAGATCTAATGTACAGCATGGTAACTGTAGTTAATAATAATGTCCTTTATACTTGAAACTTGCTGAGGGAGTAGATCATAAGTGTTCTCATCACAAAAAAAAAAAAAAAAAAAAAAAAAAAAAAAAAAAAAAAAAAAAAAAAAGATTACTATGCCAGGTGATGGATATGTTAATTATAGCAAAATACCATGTTGTATATCTTAAATAGATACAATGTTTTCATTCTCAGTAATACCTCAATAAAAATTAACAACAAAAAAGTATCCCTAAGTGATTTCAATAACATACCATTACAGCAGCTACAAAAAGGACAAACTGATGTTTAGCCACAAGCATCTGATGATCAACTGATTTTCATTATTGTTAAGTTACTGTTCTCTTACCACAACAGGAAAATAGTTCCTTCATGTTTTAATAATCCCATTTCATCAGAAAACACAGAGGCAATTCCCTGTGTTAGCCTCACATATATCAATTCTTACTCAAAATTTAATTAGTCTTCAGTGATGGAAAACAATTTCCTTCTATTAAGACCATATTATTGCTAGACATCTGTAATTTCAAGAACCATTAACAAACTTTCAAACAATTTATGTTCTTTAAAATAAAAGTTGAAAACAAAGAGAAAACTACACAAATATTTTAACATCACAACAAATGTGAACCACAGATTCAATATGTGATTCTTAAATACATTTCTTAAATATATTTGCTGTTTTGGCTGTAAAACAATCATCAATGTTGAGTGCATCAGACACTTTAGGAAAATCTTCAGTAATAATAAATTCTATTATCTTAGTATCTTATTTCTTGTTGATACTCTGTGCCCATCCCAATAAGCCGAGGATGGCTACATAGTGTAGTCACTCAGGAAGGTAAAATGGCCAACATTTTGACTGTTGTTGGTCTCAGGAGGATAAAGCAGCCAACTTTCGAGTGCTGTTGGTTGATAGGTCTGAGAGAAAACAGAACATAGTAAAACATCCAATGGCTCTTAGAACATCCGTCCAAAAGTGGCCGGGCACGGTGGCTCACGCCTGTAATCCCAGCACTTTGGGAGGCCGAGGCGGGCTGATCACGAGGTCAGGAGATTGAGACCATCCTGACGAACACCGTGAAACTCCATCTCTACTAAAAAATATAAAAAAAAGTAGCCGGACGTGGTGGCAGGCGCCTGTAGTCCCAGCTACTCGGGAGGCTGAGGCAGGAGAATGGCGTGAACCCGGGAGGCAGAGCTTGCAGTGAGCCGAGATCGCACCACTGCACTCCAGCCTGGGCGACAGAGCGAGACTCCGTCTCAAAAAATCAATCAAACAAACAAACAAAAAACATCTGTCCAAAAGTGACACAGTTCACTTCTTCTCATATTTCGTTGATCAGGCATGTCACATAGCCAGACTCAACTTCAAGTGAGTGCGGAAGTGATTCCATGTACCAGAAAGGGGACCGAGGCAGAATAGCTATCAAGAGCCTTAATGTCTACCACCTTCACCTTTATCAGATAACTACAGCTTCACAGAATATATTTCATAATAGGTACAGAGAATACATAACTTAAATGCAACTCATCATTATTAAAAATAAACTTTCCAAGTATTTTCTCTATTTATTTTAAATGTAATTAAATCTTTATAAGCAAGGTCTGTAAATTTTAATTCTAACATTTTTTTTCTTGGGAGTAAGTGGTTATTATGTTACTCTATAGTTGAAAACCAAAATGAGAGAAAAGAAAAATGACATAAACAGAGTTAGAGTAAAAATCCTGGCTTTTTCTTTTGGTACTTGTAGGACTTTGTGGAAGATTTTTGATCTGAATGGCAGTAAGTTTCCTCGGGAAAATGAAATTAATATCATCTACCTTAAATAGGTGGTTATAGTGATTACATGAGCTAATGTTTATACAAAAGTTGTCTTCTACTCCTTTCCTTCTTAGCTTCTCTTTGAAAAAACTTTGGTAAGGAGCTGCAGCTTTTCAAAGAGGCCATAAACTTGACTCTGGGCAGATTCTAAGGAAGGCCTAGTGAGGTAAGATGGGCTAGGTGGTTGCTTCCATACTCTAAATTATGTGCAAGAGCCTTAAAATGAAATATGCAAGAAAGATACAGTCTAGGGGTGGACAGGTAAAGAATAGGGAGAGGGAAAGGCAAGAAGATTTGGCTGAATAATAGAATATGTTTTTCTAGCCATTCTGACAATTGGTAGATGTTTTACATTGTCCTTTTTTACATACTGTTGATATTTTCGACTTGAACTTTTCCTTCATGCCATTTTTACAATTACATTGTGAATGCATTTTAATAATATAAAAGTCTCTTCTTGAATTTTGACTCTCTCCACTTTCCCATTCACTTTGATGTTTCCGATGATCCTTTAACTGTGGTAGCAGTTGCACTTAAAAAGCATGCTGCAAATCCTACAGTGTGAGAGCTCTTTCTTGTGTTAAATTTCTAAACTGTATCCACTGGAGACAGTTCAGAAGAGACAGTGAATACTAATCAAAAGAGAAAGAATCACTTGGTTGTGGTCATGCCTTAACAAGAAACCCCTTTGCCAGAAAAGACAACTGTTTTACATGCTACCTATATATTCCTAGTGGAAACAGCCACATCACAATGACTGTAAAGTGAAGATGAATGAGTTTTATCATTGCTTTTTTGTGGTACATAAACTAGACCTGAAACTATCCAGTATTTTACTGAACATGCAAATTAGCAAACATTAGCTCTGATCAAATACCACAGCCACACCCAGAATGCTTGTACTAGTTTGAAGTCATCATTGGCAAAGGCCAGAATTCTTTGTTTTTAATGAGGAACATACAATTACCATAAAGGCATGAGATTATCAAGCATCCACATCAACATGATCAGGTGAAAACTTCTGGTTCATCCTCAACTAACCTTTTCCTATCTTGCTGATGAGGAAAATTTAATACTAAGCTAACTGTGGAGACAAACTATAACTCCTTGAGATGTTTGGATGCCATAGTGTGAATGTTTGTGTCCTCTCAAACTTCATAGGTTGAATTCTAATAACCAAGATGACTATATTATAAGGTAGGGCCTTTGAGAATTTATTGGGTCATGAGGGCTCTGCCTTCATGAATGGGATTAGTGCCCTTATAAAAGAGGCCCAAGAGACCTTTTTTGGCTCATCCTCCATGTGAGGATGCAGCAAGAAGTTGCCATCTGTGAGGAAGCAGTACCTCACCAGACATTGAGCGTGCCTGCACCTTGACCTTTAACTTCCCCACATCTATAACTGGGAGAAATAAATTTCTGTTCTTTATAAGTCACCCTGTTTATGGTATTTTTGTTATAGCAATCCAAAAGGTCTAAGACACTGACTTTGGGAAGATTTTGGCAGTAATTGCTGTCTCTTTTATATACTCTTCCCCAATGTAAACTTCTATAATCTAATCAAGGGAGTTTAAACATAATAGCCATGTAACAGACACAGTGTAAAAAAATCAAAGATTTTTAAGATGTAGAACCAGTTGCGTTACTATTGTGGCTTCAGGGACAATGTATTTCTTATAGCAAAGAGACCAATTAACAAGGTTCGATAAAGCGGTATCTATGCACTCGCTGTCCTTCGGTACTTTGCATGAAGCCAAAGGCAGAATATGCTAGAAGTAGAAAAGCAGGAGGTTAAAATAACCATTATTACCAGGACCCTGACACCACTCAAGGCCAGGCATAGTCTTATTTAGGGAGAAGCACAAATTTCCCTCCAAGTGGTATTACCTATAGAAACCAGGTAGCAATTCGCTCTCCAGGTAAGGCCTTAGGAACTGTACTTATATATTTTTCCATCTCGATTTTGCAAGCACCTCTTCAAAATAGTATGTGGAGACCCCGCCCACTCCAAACAGACAGAAATAGGTGGCTGTCTACATAATGCTTGGAAATTATACTTCAAGGTATATATATATATTTTTTAAGGAAGATATGTCAAGCATAATGATCTTATGCCCAATTTCACTTTTTAAAATTGTGAACACGGTGTATCTCATTCCAATTGGATTTTACAAAATTATGCAGTCAGTTTTTTCCCTTTGTTATAAGAAAATATTTGTGTCTTAGTCCATTGGTGCCATTATAACTAAATACCTGAGATAGGTAATTTATAAACAACAGAAATTAATTGTTCACAGTTCTGTAGGCTTGTGAGGTGTCTGCTGAGGAGCCAGTCTCTGCTTCAAAGATGATGCCTTGAACATTGCATCCTCCAGAGAGAAGGGACACTGTGTCCTCCCATGGTGGAAGTGACGGAAAAATATAAGAGCCTAGTTAGTTCTCACCAGCATGTGTATAAGGTCATTAATCCCATTCATTAAGGCTCTGCCCTCATGATTTAATCACCTCCTAATGTCCTCTACCTTTTAGTACTATCATATTAGCAATTAAATTTCAACATATGAATTATGTAGGACACATTCAGATCATAGCAGCTTGTAAGATAACATACATACATGACACATCTCATCATGTAAGATATTAAGGTTTAACATTTTGAAAATTCTTATTTTAATATTCATTTTTCTACACGTATATTTCATAGTATTACACATATTGGCTATACTATATATTTTTACAAAATGTGATCAATTTTTATTCATCTTATTGAATATTCTGAAAACATAATTTTAATAAGTGCATAATGTTCCATTGCAATAGATATGCCAAGATTTGTTTATCTGACTTTTATTTTTCAGCTACTTAGGTTGCTGGTTATTTCCACTTTTGTTCTCTTAAAAGTAACATAGCAAAGAATAACCTTGTCCATACTATTTAATCATGTCTTTAGGGAAGAGTCTCAGAAGACAAATTGCTGGATCACAGGATCAAATACACTCTTTATGCACATTACCAAAATGCTTTCAAAAACCATTAGACTGATTTATAATCTCACCAACAAGAAAGGGCATGTCCACTTCATTGACTCTTCTACTGTATTCACCATTTCTAGTTTAATAGGTAAAAATTAAATAAAAATAAATTTTAAAATTAAAAACTACTTTAGTTATTCTACTAATTCCATGAACATATGTTCATACTTCTTGGGCATATATATTTCTTTCATGGTAAGCTATTTGTTCTCTTTACTCTTTTCATTTTTCTATAGTGGTATTAGTAGTGTTACACATTTTTTAAAGACCTTCATTTTTCTAGAGTAGTATTAGCTTCACAGCAAAATTGAGAGGAAGGTACAGAGATTTCTCATATATCCCCTACCTCCACACATGTACAGCCGCACACACCATCTACATCTCCCACCAGACGGGTACATTTGTTACAATTGATGAACCTATATTGACAAATCATTATCACCAAAATTCCGTAGTTAAGAGTAAAGGTTCATTCTTGGGTGTTGTGCATTCTACGGATTTGGACAAATATATAATGAAATGTATTCACAATTACAATATGATTACAGAGAATATCCCTGTCCTAAAATTCCTCTGGACTCTATGTATTCATCCATTTCCCTCACAACCCCTGGAAAACACTGATCTGTTGACTGTCTACATAGTTTTTGCTTTCCCAGAATGTCATATCGCCGAAATCATATAGTATGTAGATTTTTTCAGATTTGCTTGTTTACTAGTTTCCTCTATGTCTTTTTCATGGCTCAACAGCTCATTTCTTTTTAGCAATGAATAACATCTTATTGTCTGAGTGTTCTAGAGTTTATTTATCCATTCACCTACTGAAGGACGTCTTGGTTGCTTCCAAATTCTGGCAATGATGAATAAAGCTGTTGTAAACATCCATGTGCAGGGTTTTCTGTGGACATAATTTTCAACTCCTTTAGTATTGTACATTTTAAAATTTTAAGTTGTGTGGTATATATAAAAAGGCAAAATAAACTTAGTTTCAATTAAGAATTATGGTTTTAAAATCTTCTAAGATTAAAATGCTAAAATAAAGCCAACATTCTACTTTCCACTGAAGAGACTTATTTATAATACAAACTCAGAAGTTTTATGTCTCCTAGATTACACAGATCCTGGGTAATAGGAATATGGGATGGGAAGAATTACAAAAGGATTATGTAGATACTTACTGATATGGTTTGACTGTGTCCCCACCCAAATTTCATCTTGAATTGTAGTTCCCATAATCCCCATGTGTGGTGGGAGAGACCCAGTGGGAGATAACTGAATCATGGGGTTGTTTCCCCCATGCTATTCTTGTGATAGCAAGTAAATTCTCATGAGATCTGATGGTTTTATAAGGGACTTCCCCCTTTGCTTGACTGTCATTCTTCTCCTTGCTGCTGTCATGTGATGAGGATGTGTTTGCCTCCCCTGCTGCCATGATTGTAAGTTTCCTGTGGCCTCCCCAGCCATGATGAACTGTGAGTCAATTCAACTTATTTCCTTTATGAATTATGCATTTTCAGGTATTTCTTTTTTTTTTTTTTTTTTTTTTTTTTGAGACGGAGTCTTGCTCTGTGCCCCAGGCTGGAGTGCAGTGGCACGATCTCGGCTCACTGCAAGCTCCGCCCCCCGGGTTCACGCCATTCTTCTGCCTCAGCCTCCCGAGTAGCTGGGACTACAGGCGCCCGCCACCACGCCCGGCTAATTTTTTGTATTTTTTTTTTAGTAGAGACGGGGTTTCACGGTGTTAGCCAGGATGGTCTCGATCTCCTGACCTCGTGATCTGCCCGCCTCGGCCTCCCAAAGTGCTGGGATTACAGGCTTGAGCCACCGCGCCCGGCCTCAGGTATTTCTTTAGAGCAGCATGAGAATGGACTAATACACTTATTTTTTTTTTAATGTCTGAATATTTATCATTTCAAATTTATTTAATGTCTTTTTTTCTCTCTTCTTAATGTAATTTTATTAACAATTTTTCCCCATTAAATCAGTGAATTCTTCTGAAATTATTCATTATAAACATGAATTCCTTTCAAATTTATTAATGAATTTTAATATAATCCAAAAATGATGTAAAATGCATATTTTAGATTTGCTTGTAATGGTCACCAATATGTAAACAGATTATCTCTCCAACAATTAGAAATCTATACCTAATTTAGGAGACAAAACAAATGTCAGAAGTTTGCACACTTCTGTAATTCACTACAAACATATATTCAAGAGTATTCTCTTTTCATTTAATCCTATGTTATAAAAAACCTTCAGTCTCATAAGTCACATTATAGAGCATTATGTTTTCCTCCCATGGTGAAAAGGATTAGTTCTTAGCAATAATTTAAGAACACACCTTTTGTCAGTATCTCTGAGGGATAAATATTTCCTGGTTGAGTGTTTATGAGCAGAGGAAAAATTACTGAAGTCTGTGCCCAAATATAGCTTCTGTAAACTTGAAAAATATAAAAGAGAATTTAGTGAGGAAAGGAGACAGAGAGTAGCTCCTTTTGGACTATAATACAAACACATTTTCTAAGAACTAGGCCTTGGGGATCATAATCAACTAGCCTGAGCCACACACAATGGATAGGTATTTCTGACTGGCACTTTTTAGCTGTAAGACATGACATGAAATTGCAATGAGAGAGCTACAAAAAGGCCATAGAGACAAGTATCCAGCTTAACCTTTCTCCCTATGCAGTTGTCTCCCTTACCACAGTGATGATGGCTGGTCAATTAAGCTCCTGCTTGAATACTTATCATGAAAAGAAACTCTTGCTTTATGTTACATGTGCATCATTCATCTAGACAAATTTTTAATGTATGTACTTATTGAAGTCTAAAGGTACACAAATGAAGAAGATGTAATTCCTGATCTTGCAGAGTTTCCAGTTTATAACAAGGAACTGAAATATACATGACTTAATATATTGTATGGTCATAATAGAGATGAAAATCTGAAGCTTTGGCTAAAATGAGGAAGGAGTACCTAAATGGGCCTGGTATTTGCTAAATGTATAGAGGGAGCAACATTTGATTGAGGAAATAAATAGGAGATTTCCATTGAAAGAATGGTAGGGCTGTGATGGGTGTGGGGTACATGGAGGGGAAAGGCAAATGGCACAGAGGCTTGAAAACTCCTGGCATATTTGGGTGAGAGGTAACAGATTCTATGTGGCTACATCACAGGAATATAAATGTCATGTTGGAAAGTGAGTCTGGAGAAGAAAATTGGCGCAAACAATGCAAAGTCTCAATTAGTTCAAAGCCATGGGGACCCAGACTCTGTCTCTATAATACTGAGTACAGATGCAGTGTAGAGTAGACATTACAACAAGAAACTATGGCGCTACTCTGCCTAAGTTTCAATGTGCTCTCAAATAGTTGGTGACTTTGGACAAGTTGTTTATCCCCATCCTGACTAATACATCCTCTATGCCTCAGTTTACATATCTGCAAAATGAGGATATTAATATTTAGCTCATTGGATTGTTTTGAGGAGTGTTGGACAAAATGTTTTAAAGCATGTAAAATTATATCCTTTTAATAACAACATTTATTAAATAGATTCCAAGTATGTACTGGAGCAGAGAGAGTCCAGATGATGAGCCCTGAAATCCAGCAGTGGCCGAAAATAAAAGAGAAGAGAAGAATGCATGATCATTGCAACTCGAGACAGATTTAGCTATTAGAAAGTTCTTTCTTACATTACACCTAAATTTGCTCTCCTTCATGCAAAGAATTCAGTTTCTACTGACTGGCCCTATTTCTACCTTCCAACTAATAGACTTACATATAATAAAAATTCAGATGCTATATTTTCCCCAGATTATATCTTTTTAATTTTGTGAAATAAATAAATAAATAAAGAATTTGACATTTCACTCACGAGTCATCCTTAGAAAGAGTAAAAGATCAGAGGCTGGGAGCTGCCGTTCACGCCTGTAATCCCAGCACTTTGGGAGGCCGAGGCAGGCGGATCACCTGAGGTCAGGAGTTGGAGACCATCCTGTCTAACACGGTGAAATCCGTCTCTACTAAAAATGCAAAAATTTGCTGGGCGTGGTAGTGGGCACCTGTAGTCCCAGCTACTCAGGAGGCTGAGGCAGGAGAATCGCATGAACCTGGGAGGCAGAGGTTACAGTGAGCCGAGATTGCGCCACTGCACTCCAGCCTGGACGACAGAGCAAGAGTCAATCTCAAAAAAAAAAAAACAATTAAATAAATAAATATATAAAAATAAAGATCAGAAAGGCACATTGTAAGTACTAATGGTTCCAGTGAGATACAGCAGGCAGCACAGTAAGCAGAGCCTCTATTGTTAGGGTAGAAAGCAGAGTCACAGGCAGAAATTCAATAAAAATAAGAAGAAAAATATTTTAGCGTCCCGAAATCCCACCTCCTACAAAAGTTACTTATCCAAAATCCTTTTTAAACTGTAACACTCTGTACAGACACCAATTTTTTAAAATATAATTGCTAAAATGTAAGGCATAAACATAAATCTAAATTTCATTGAGTACCACGTAATGTTCAGTTATTATCATACTTGGAAACAGATGGGTAAAATGAATGTTGAAACAGTCATGACTCCGGTAGGTCTACCAATGCACAGTTGATTTATACTGTCATTTATTGTGAATGTGCCATAAACGACAAGCTACTTATGACATTCAATTGAACCATTATTTTTGGAAGTCTCTATGTCAGACATTGTTCTAAAGGCTAAGAGTTTAAAAGATTAAAAAATACAATAGTTTCCTAGCTTGCCTTCCTTCCTACATGTCCTTGCCTGCTCTCCTAACTCCTACCCCAGTCTCTGCCCAACGTTGGCATTTTCCCAAGAAAGACTGCATTCCAAGAATCGCAGTGGTATTTAGAAATATTTTGAGATTTCGAAATAAATAATTCTTCCTTTTAAAATAATAATTTTTCTGAGAATCAATTGTCTAACTTTAAATAAAATAAAAATGGATGGGAATTAAACTCTAATATACTGAGGCAAACAGTCTTTATTTTGAAAATCCTTTTTAAAGGTTTCCACAAATAGCTCTTTAAAGGAAAGGGCCAATATTTCCTTCAGAAAAAATTTACAACAATCTGTTAACCGAACTAGATCTTCAAGCCTCTTACCAATTCCTCTTCCCTACTGAGTGTTTTCCAAAGGTCCGATTTGGAATTCCTTATCTTTTTCTCTTTTTCCTTTCTGTAAATGGTAAGCATACTTATGGAAATTAGTTAAAATTCCTCCATTGAATGCTCTGTTGTTCCTTAGTATTGAGGGAAGGTTCAACATATGTTAATTTTGGGAATTTTTTTAGATACTACAAGACTATCACATGTAGCTTAGTCTCACAGCAAGGATATCCATACAATGTGCTATTAGCAAGTAGGATGCCAGCCGCCACAGACCAGTATTAGCCTAATAGGATGAAAGATATCTTTGATATAAACAAACATGTGAGACCACACAGTCAGTAAACATTTTATAGACAAAAGGAGAAATCTAATGACATTCATTTGGCCTTTGGAGAAGATGCATTTGGGGCATTTTTCATGTTATAAAGGATAATTGAATCCAAACAGTGTTCATAAGGGAACACTAAAGCTCTAACAGTACATAATAGAGCCAAGTCAGACTTTTTAATATTTATATGTTCTTTTAGGGAAATTGTTCTGGTTCCTGTAGATGATTAATAATACCTGCTGCATTTGCATAATTCATGGTGTTAAATAATTAACAGGATTATAATTATATTCATAATTCTTTATCAATTGAAGTTAATAACTTTGGTCTGCTCTAGCATGCTATGTTATTGAACTAAGTTCTGTACTTCAAAATAATGATTCTAGTTAATATTAGCAACACACATTACATATCTAGCCCTTTCTTTATATTCCCCAGTCAGCTTTGACAAATTGAGTAGATGGTGTAAGTCCCTTAATATTCAGTGAGAAGAAATGCATTTTAAACTCTGGAAATCTGTCTGTATTTAAACATAAATAAGTAAATGAATAAATAAATAAATAGATCTACATCTATACTGAGGCATATACCATATCTATCTTTATATATATAAATATGTGATATTTATTTTTACTGCAAAGAGATAATAAGCTTTTTATTTTAGAATAGGTTACAAGTAGGAAACAAATATACTTAAAAAATAATAAAGATGCATAAGATGCAACCATTTGCATAAAATCTACCAGCAGCTGGGTCACTCATTGGCCTTTTGTGAAGAGACATATTTACTTCAAGACCTGACCAATCAGCCCAGATGAATATTACATTTTTATTACAAGTATATGGTGTGATGACATTATTATTATAAAATTATAACAAAAAGGTAATGTAGAAGTACTGTATATAGGAAGCCTTCAGCTTGTATTCCTTCCTTCTACTTCCACCAACAATGAAGCACAGAAGTATTTGGGGTATTTTATTTTATTCATTCATTAGCTATAATGGCCTTATTCATCTCTGGAAATCAAATGCAAAACGTACTTTAGTGAAGAATGCAATAAAAGTTAATATGTGTGCTCGTGGGGTAACAAAGTTAAAACTAAGGCATCTTTTTCTACTGAAAAGGTGTATGAATTAAAATAACAACAACAAACAACTTCTATATAATTCAGTCTCCATTCAAATAACTTACAAAATAGCTTGGATGTTTTCTTAAAACATCAATATTTTAAGAAGATATTCCAATACAGAAATAATTTACTCTGTATAAACTATACTTAAAAATGCATGGAGCCTATTGTAGCTGCCTAATGGTTTTATAATATTTTTGTTAAAGTGGCTTAAGTACAAAGGTTTAATTGCTTATTATAAAAGACTAAATATTTTATATCAGTGAATTAAATTTAAAAAATATCTGCCATTACCACAACAGTCCAGTGGATTGTAGATAATCGAGTCAATTTAACTCTCTTATCAAGAGATTCTGCCCAGGGAATTAGCAACCATTATTATGTTCTGAAAGAACAAAAAAGGTCTATAATAACATTGAACCGATTATTAAATGTATATTTTTCTTCTAAGAGAGGTTTGCTTCTTTAAAATTTGGATTACAATACAGAGAATATCACCTAAATTATTCATTTTAATTAAGTCATTTCCTGATTTTGTCTTAGCAGATACAGTCAATTAAGAAATTATTCATATTAGCCTTGCATCATAAGTAAGCCCTAATTCTGCAAAAATTGAGTATTATTTCATTTCCTGCCACTAAATTTGCAAGCCACAGAAAGTCAGATCAAAAATAAAGATTACAAGTCTAGGTTTATGATGTTAATTTAGTGGATATTTTAATTTAAAGATCTCAAGATGTCCCTAAAACATTCTAAAATTTTTATAGCTGTAATGTTGAAAATATCTGGCATAAGATTTGAAGAGATTAATGGCAAGAAGAGGAATTTTTATGTTGTTTCATGCACCAGAGAAAATGAAGCTAAAGGGATTCCGAAAACAGGAATGAATTGAGAGTTTTGCTGTTCTAAGTTATGCAAAGATATCATAGACTTCATATCCCAGTTCAACATAGAACTTTATAATTTTATAAATATACATATATACATACATATCTAACATGTATACATATACTTAATATAATTCATGCATATATACATACATACCTTCATATTGCATATACTTTCTTATACAGATAAACACACATATGTATGCATACACACATATGCACACTTTTCTATAATATACACCTGTCTGTTCTTACCACAGATATACTCCTAGGACGGTGGTAGTTAAGGTACTAAAGTAGGGTCATGTAAAATGAGATTTTAGTAAATTCAAAAAGACTTTGGAAATAATCTATCTTATTTACATAAAAATTAATATGGTGAAATAGCAAACAAAATGATTGTATGTCTGTTAAACTAAATATTGTATTGACATTACTTATGAATACTAAAGTCTGAATTTTTTTTCCTGTTTTTTGCTGTGTTCATAATGTTATGATAAACCAAGAAATTTCTACTACAAGGAATTTCTTGGAAGCATGTTTCAGGAATAGGTAAAGGGCTCTAATTTATCAGTGCCATTAGTTACTGGCCACCTGTTCTTATGCATAGGGTTCTTTTTAGGATATAGACATATACATAACAAAAATATAAATACATAAAAAGCCAGTTGCCAAGTGCCAAATGGTGCATGGAGTTGGAGGCTGGAGATTTTATCATTATCATGGCTAGCATAATAAAAATGGAAAGTAAATAATAAGGAGATACAAAACAGATGGCCAAGAAAAAGAATTTTCAAGAAACGTGAAGGAAAATAGTAAAGAGAAAGACTATTTAAGATGAAAAATGTTAAGATGAGAAAAATCACATGATGAAAAATAGCAAGCTATTTTTTTAGCAAGAGAATTTATTCTTCATAGAACCTGTATGACATTTATTTAAGAAACACAGAATGGTGTCATTTCAATTTCATGACATTCCTTGTACTGGTGGTACAAATTTTTAAACACAGGAATAAAAAAGTAAAAGGATAAATAACACAGTTGAACCTTGAGAAAACATGGGTTTGAACGGCGTGGGTCCACTTACATGCCATTTTTTTTCAACCAGACTCAGATCAAAACTACAGTATTCGCAGAATGTGAAACCTACGTATATAGAGGGCCAATTTTTCCTATATGTGGATTCTGCAGAGTTGGCTGTGAAATGTGAGTATGTTCAGATTTTGGTATACATGGGAGTACTGGAACCAATACCACATGTATGCTGAGGGACAACTGTATATAGTTGGGAGTGTTACAAATATATAACTTTACTCATGTCTTAGAACCCAAATATAGCTAAATAATAAATCTGCATAATTTGAATGTCATTGTGGGTTTTTTTTTTTTTGATTGATCCAACTGGGGAAATGGTGATCTTTATTGGGCCCTGTTTCACTAGCAGGCTAAGTTGCTGCATCTCTTTTTTTTTTTTTTTAATTTTTTTAATTTTTTAATATTATTATACTTTAAGTTCTAGGGTACATGTGCATAACGTGCAGGTTTTTAGTACTGTTGGAAAGTGTAGACCCTACACTATGCAAGTGGGTTGGATGAAGGATGACAATATGCAATCAATTCTGGTTATTCACTGTGTTTCTATAAAGTCACTGTGAACACTGAATTAGTGATTAATGAAGCATTCCACCCAGGAGACATACAACGATAGATTCCTGGAAGCCTCCGCTTATGACATTTTTGTGAACCATCAACGTATAATCCCATTTTGCATGTTTTTCTGTTTAAAAACATCTTATTTAATATATATTATTGATCCATTAACATTCAATACACAGCCAACAGCACTGTGACTCAAGCCTGATGGAAGCTTGCCTAATGCACCTCTTTTCTTTCTAAGGTACTTCACAGCCTTCTTGAGCTTAGGAACACGAGACAGAAATTCACCATCATGCTTGAGGCCATTTAAAACAGCAAAATCACCAACAAAAAGCATAAAAATACGAAAAAAATAGCATTAAATATATCACTGAAAGGACATTTGTTTACAGTATG
The DNA here is from genome assembly GCF_037993035.2 of Macaca fascicularis. NCBI lineage: Eukaryota > Metazoa > Chordata > Mammalia > Primates > Cercopithecidae > Macaca > Macaca fascicularis. Next base: position 33,411,097 of record NC_088395.1, read on the forward strand.
AGACCTGAAGCAAGAATGCAGAGTGTTCCTTTTTTGATCTCAGCTGGGAACATGTGTGGTGGGTGACTTAAATTTTTCACCACTCTATGCATATACACAAATGGCTGTGAAAATGCTATGAGCATTGATTTTAGGGATACAAATTAAATTTAGCACGTTTTGAGAACTCACAAACACAGAATGTGTGAATAATGAGAACCATCTGTACAAAGTTTCAATCAATATACTGCTTGATTAGGCCCTTTTTATAAAGCACTATACTGTTTTTAGTTGCAAATGGTTAAATCCTTTCATCCCATTTGGTTATGGTGTTTTTACAGAAAACTAAATTATAGACATGTATATTGTTGACGTTCTCTAATTGCCCTTTTGAGTGATCTGAGCAGAGACCAACTGCTGGACCAAATTGTATGTCAAGATTATAATATCCAGGTTTTGTCAGGCACTATTGTTAAGAAGTATTGTCAGTTAAGATGTACTGCAATTTTAAGCAAAAGATTTTTTTAAAATGCTCAATATACTAAGTAACCAGGAGAAGAAAAATGTACAAGATACTTCCAACAGCATTCTTGTTACCAACTGAAGAACTGTATTAATAATTCAGTCCTATACAGTGCTACTTAGAACTTCAGTGTCTTCTTGTTAAGTGAAGTGAATGTAAAAAAAAAAAAAAAAAAAAATGCAAAGGAATGTCATAAATGCAGTGAATACAAAGCTGAATTTCTAAAAAGTGGAGCTTGCAAAGGTACTGTAGGTACAATTTACTTTGAAATAGGTATGAAATCCAAATTTTAATAACAACTGTCACTTTGTATACCAAAACCTGTTCATCGATATAATGAAACACCTAGATATCCATCTGCCTTGATGATGTTTACCATGAATTTCATAATGCCAAGTCAAACCCAATGTATTCTACTCACATATTTGTGAGCTGTCATTGAAGGAAGCTAGAACAGAATGTAGTGTGTTTATATAAATATATATATATGTGTGTGTGTGTGTGTGTGTGCGCGCGCATGTGCATGTGTGTGTAATGTGAGAATGTGCATTTATGCATCTGAGCGTGTGTTTGTGTGCCTTGAGGTTAACATGTACAAGAAGGAAGCATTTAAAAAGTTTGCTTTTAGATTACACACACACCCTATTTATGTATATATCTACACAGACATCATATTAAACTCTACTAGTTTCCTATGGCTCATATAACAAATTACCATGAACTCAGTGATTTAAATGTACATATATTTTTTATCTTTTATTTTTTTGAGACAGAGTCTAACTCTGTCACCCGTGCTGGAGTGTGGTGGCGCGATCTCGGCTCACTGCAACCTCCGTCTCCAAGGCCTGAGCAATTCTCATGCCTCAGCCTCCCAAGTCGCTGGGACTACAGGCCTGCATCACCACCCTAAGCAAATTTTTCTATTTTTAGTAGAGATGGGCTTTTACCATGTTGGCCAGGCTGGTCTGAAACTCCTTACCTCATGTGATCCGTCCACCTCGGCCTCCCAAAGTGCTGGGATTGCATGCGTGATCCACCGGACCCAAACTATTTTTTTTGATTTTTTAGTTTTTTAATCTTTCTTAAGAGTTCTGGACTAAAAGCAAGGTGTCAATGAGGCGCTGTTCATTCTGGAGACTCTAGGGGAGAATCTATTTACTAGCTTCTAGAGGCTGCCTACCTTCCTTGACTCATGGCCCCTTTCCTCCATTTTCAAAGCAAGCAGTATAGCATCTTCCAGTCTACATCACATTACTCTGACACACTGCTTTTCATTCCATCATCTCCTTTGACTCCTTGAAGGATGTTTTTGTTTGTTTGTTTGTTTGTTTGTTTTTGAGATGGTGTTTCACTCTTGTTGCCCAGGCTGGAGTACAGTGGTGCGATCTTGGCTCACTACAACCTCCGCTTCCTGGGTTCAAGCAATTCTCCTGCCTCAGTCTCCCAAGTAGCTGGGATTACAAGCATGCACCACCATGCCTGGCTAATTTTGTAGTAGAACGGGGTTTCACCATGTTGGCCGGGATGGTCTTGAACTCCTGACCTCAGGTGATCCACCCGCCTCAGCCTCCCAAAGTGTGGAATTATAGGAATGAGCCACCGCACCTAGCCACCTTGAAGGATCTTTGTGTGTGTGCATGTTTTTAATTGGTTCCATCCACATAATCCAGAATAATCTTACCATCTCAAAGTCCCCGATTTAATCACATCTGCAAAGTAAACTTTGCCATTGTATGGTAAAATATTAACTTAATGGGACTGGGTTGTTCAAACTCTGTATATTCCAAAGAAATATCTGGATCTTGACTGGCTTCTGGGCAATACCAGATAGTTTGTTTTAATAATATATGGTGCAGGTTTTAGGTTACACTGTATCAGTTTGAACTCTGGAGAGGCTGGAGATGACTAAAGTCAGACATGTGAGTGTTCCATGCCTATGTTACAAATTCCAATACAATTCTAAACACCAAGACTTAAGCAACTTTTTGTTGGTAATAAGATGTGTGTGTTGTCACACATCACTGTTGGGATAATTAAATGCTGTCTAGATGACTTCATTAGGAGAGGAAAACTGGAAGGTGGCACCTGGTCTTTCCTGAACCCTGTTGTATGCAACTTTTTCCTTTGTTCACTTCAGTCTTTATCTTTTTGTGGTAATAGACTGTAATCATGAGTGTAACTGCTTTTAAGAATTATATGAGTCCTCCTAAGGAATAATTGAACCTAAGAGTAGACTTGAGGACTCCTAAGTATCGCCATATAAGGCAACATAATCATAGCTTCCTAAGATTAGAACATGTATGTCTTTGGGGTATCATTATTATGCCTACAACAATACATAAAATATATGACTCTTGTGTAGAAACTTCTTCAATTTATTTGACCAGAGGACTAGTTTTTTGTTTTTTGTTTTAATATTGTCAAAAAAGTTTGGAAAGATATGTTCCTTTATTGAGTCAAGATTCGGTTTTCTTAAGAGATTTTTATCAAATGTTTTGCAATATACCTTTTGAAAATGACCCTTTCCTATATGTAGAATAAAAATTAAAAGCAGAATTAAAAGCAAATCCTGTCATATTACTTTCCATGTTTGTTATCTAGCAAATGACTCTGTAATCAACTATTTCCTAGCAATAAACAATGAAAAACATACTCATCTTTCATCTAAGAGTACAAGAAGCAATCAAGGAAATGGGAAAACTCAATTAGCTACCAGAGACTGTAAAACATCTGTTCTGAATGAGATCACTTGGACACAGGAAGGGGAACGTCACACACCGGGGCCTATTGTGGGGAGGGGGGAGGGGGGAGGGATAGCATTAGGAGATATACCTAACGTAAATGACGAGTTAATGGATGCAGCACACCAACATGGCACATGTATACATATGTAACAAACCTGCACGTCGTGCACATGTACCCTAGAACTTAAAGTATTAAAAAAAAAAAAACCCATCTGTTCTGAAAACCAAACTCCAACAATTCAATATCAATATCATTAAAGGCATAAAGATTATTAATGTAAAATTGAACTAGGAAAGATGAAAAACCCCTGCACTAATTCTCAATTACATTGGGTTTAAGGGAAAGGAAGGAATAAATCATATATATCCACAGATGGAAATAATCCAGGTATACATACACATACACATACCTTTATGAAAAATCTATAACTGTTAGGTTTTACATTAGTATCCATGATCTATTTTGAGTTAATGTTTGAATAAAGTATGAGGTGTTTAGGTCAAGGTTTATTTCTCTGTCAATGTGCATCCAAATACCCTAGCACCATTTGTTGAAAATGATAATTTCCTTCATTGAATTGCTTTTACATCTTTGTAAAGAATCAGTTTGGCATAATAATTTGCTTCTATTTCTGGGTTCTGTATTTTATTCCATTGCTCCATGTTTCTGTCCCACCACCGATACCACATTGTCTTCATTACTGTAGCTATATACTAGGTCTTCATGTTGAGTAGAGCGACTCAATCTTTCTTAGTCATGAGATCTATAGATCAATTTGGCAAGAATTGACATCTTTACTATGCTGAGTCTTCCAATCCATGAATGCAATATGTCCCTGAAATTACTTAGGTCTTGATTTCTTTTATCAGCATTTTGTAACTTTCAGGATAAATATCTCATATATATTTTGTTAATATCTTACTATTTCATTTTGGGGAATAATTGTAAATACTATTTTTTTCTTTTTTCTTGTGCTTTTAATTCTAAATTTTTAAAAAGAAATTTTAAGAATATCTAAAATTTCAAATGCCAAGCTCTCTTTAGCAATAATGGGAAAAATAGCCAATACATTTATTTTGAAGTTTTTCTTTTCTTATTTGACAACTGATGCTGAATCTCACCTACACAATTAAAAAGAAACAATACACAATAACCATTACAACAAAATGAACAGATTTTGGTACCGGTTTGAAGAGATCAAAAGCTTAAATGGTCTTAAAGTGATTATATTGCTCATTTGCCAGAATCCATGCTTTCAAAGAAGGCTGACCACAGGCAGTCTTTGGAAATTAATCATTAAGTGTATATTATTATATATAAAACCTTTTCATGCTGCAAACACTATAATATATTTCTGCAATATCAACTAGGAATTTTATTCATTGTCTATGCTTACATTTTAGAAAATAACAGTGTTTTAAATCAACAACATTCATGGATGGTAATATTTACACTAAATATGGCACAACAACCAAATAACTCCTTTTATTTAGATTCCCATATACTATAAAAACTTACAATGCATCTATAATTTAATAAAGTATGTGTTATCAAACCATACTATAAAATGAATAATTGTAGTAGAAACCAAGGTTTTACCCCCCTCTTTTTGAGAATTATACTTTATATTAGTCCTCCTTCCATTAGTCTGTTAGTTAAAAAGCATACTGTCACTGCAAAATTAATCGTAATGTTTTCTATGCAGACATAGTGCTTAATAGAGCCCACTGTCTCAGTAGAAAAGGAGCCTGTCTAGTTTCAGCCAAATTTATTTAGAGTCAGATAAATTTGATTAAATATAAAAAAGTATCCATATTGAACACTTCAATTATTTAATCCTTTACAGTCCAGTCCATTATTAATAGTATTAAGATCATATGGGATTAATAAGGTTTCTACAGAAGGGAACATTTTCCCTTATCTGATTTCAGTAGAGGAGTATATGGCTTTGATAAAATGAAATCATCATCATCATTTTCTAAAACATTCTTTATGTTTTATGTTTCTTAGGCTTACTGTGCTGATTAAGTGGGGTGATAACATATTGCATCGGCACCTTATCACTCCACTTAATCAATACAGTAATAGAACTATTAGTTTGAATCCTAAAAACTTATTTTTTTGATCAAAATGGACCAATATCAGCAAATTCATATGATTCAATCTATGTATCTATCTTAGGTATATATGGAGTGATGTATGAATAAACAGATATACATATGATTTGATGAATTAAGAATAACTGGGTCCAGAGAAATAAAGTTATCTAGGTACCATTGTTCTACTGAAACAATTTGTTTTGGTCTTTATATACCTGTTCGATTAGATGATTTAAAATTTAAAAGTATTAAAAGTTTAAAAACTAGTTTTAAACGTTTTTTAAAAATGATGTTTACACATTTACTTACACAGTCTATTTTTTTTTTTTTTTTTTTTTGAGACAGAGTCTTGCTCTGTCACCCAGACTGGAGTGCAGGGACACCATTTCAGCTCACTGCAACCCCCACCTCCCAAGTTCCAGTGATTTTCTAGCCTCAGTCACCCTAAAGTGCACCACCATGCGCAGCTAATTTTTTTTTTTTTTTTCTTAGTAGAGACAGGGTTTCACCATGTTGGCCAGGCTGGTCTCGAACTCCTGACCTCAAATGATCCACCTGCCTCAGCCTCCCAAAGTGCTGGGGTTACAGGCATGAGTCACCTTGCCTGGCCTACTTCCTCAGTCTTAATGAGTATTTTCCTCTGGGAATTAGATAATTGGCCTTACCACATTCCAAAATCCAGTGATTCTCTTCTTAACATGCTCATGTTATATTCCACACAACAGTACTAATACATTATTCTACTTTTGCTCACAGTGTTGGTACGGTATGAATATTTGTGTTCCTCCAAAATTTAAATGTTGAAAGCTAATCTCCAAGAGGTTGATATTAGGGAGTGGGATCTTTAGGATGTGATTAGGTTATGAGTACAGAGCCTTCATGTTTGGAATTAGTACCCTTATAAAAGAGAGCCTAGAGAGCCAGCTCCCCTCTTCCATCATATAAGGACACAGCGACAAGGTACCATCCACTAGCTAGGAAATGGTCTGTCATCAGGCACAGAATGTACCCTCATCTTAATCTTGGACTTCTCAGTCTCCAGAACTGTGAGCAATGAATCTCTGTTGTTTCTAAGCCACCCAGTTAATGGTATTTTTTATAGAAGTCCAAATTGATGAATAATGATAGTTATTTCACAGTGAAGAATATAAAAATAATCAGCATCACTACATCCATAATCAGAGAAGGGAGGGGTGGGACAATGAACAGAGTCATAAGTATAATGTATTTAGAAATATGGGATGAAATCCCATAAACTGAATTGAGTGTCTTCCTCCCCCATGATGAGTGTGTATGAAAATGCACTAGAGAGACAGAAATGAAAAATCAGGGTCATCCTCACCATGCTCTGAACTCCTATGAGATTCACTTGTCATCTTTCTTTTAAAGAGCTTATAGTGTATTATCTGATATTATAGTTACCCATTATGAGGAATTATCATAAGTATAACCTTTATCATCATTATCACCTTTACCATCATCATCATAGACAGATGCAAATCTAGCAGAATGCAAATATAAGAAAATGGGACCTGACTCACATAAGAAAACTTTGAAAGTTTTTCATCTATCAAAATCTGACAAGTTGACTTAAAAGGGAAGGTGTGTTCATAACAGTTTCTTTCATTTTTTTTCCATTTCCATGGCTAATTACATTGTAATACTCCATTAAGGTAAGAATATAGCATTGTTTGTGGTGAAATAGACTGTCCATGAGCAATAATCTAGATTGAAAAAGGTAAAATATATGTATTTCCACAGTTTACCTTATGCAAATAGAGTGAGTTGTAATTTTTGGTGAGTGGGTGAGATGTCAGTTAGATGACTGTATGGGATTTAAAAATATCCTATTACATATATGGCAGCATCAGAAGTCTCTTTAGCAACTCTCACAATATTGTATAGAGATAAAAGCAGTCAGGGCAATAACCAGAGCCATATTACTCATTTATAACATCTCAATAAAAATTTTCTCTGAATTAGGCTTTAACAAAGAAGAATGAGGCTCAATTGTGATGGCACGACAGACACCAAGTGCCAATGGTACAATACATTTAATACAATTCCCATACTTCTATGTGATGTTTTGTTTTTATCATGATGTTGGGGACAATAGCCACAGGGGCAGAAGTAAGCGGGTTAGAGGGTGAAAGGTTGAGTGAAGATATACAGGTATACCTTGGAAATACTGCAGGCTCAGTTCCAGATCACCAAAATAAAGCGATTCACATGAATTATTTGGCTTCCAAGTGTATATAAAAGTTATGTTTACACTATTCTGTAGTCTACTAAGTGTGCAAAGCATTATGTTAAAAAAATGTACATACCTTTACAAAAAACATAATTTACTGCTAAAAAAAGCTAGCAATCATCTGAGCCTTTAGTGAGTTGAAATCTTTTTGCTGGTGGAGGCTCTTGCCTCAATGTGGATGGCTGCTAATTGATCAGGGTGGGGTTGCTGAAGGTGGGAGGGACTGTGACAATTTCGTAAGTAGACAACAATGACATTTGCTGCATCAATTGACTCTTCCTTTCACAAAACATTTTTTTGTAGCATGTGATGCTGTTTGATAGCACTTTACTCACAGTAGAACTTCTTTCAAAATTGGAGTCAGTCTTCTCAAATTCTGCCACTACTTTATCAACTAAGTATATGTAATATTCTAAATCCTTTGTTGTCGTCTCAACAATGTTCTCAGCATCTTCACCAGAAGTAAATTTCAACTCAGGAAAGCACTTTCTTTGCTCATCCGTAAGATGCAACTCCTCATCCATTCAAGTTTTATTATGAGATTTCAGAAATTCAGCAACATCTTCAGGCTCCACTTCTCATTTTAATTCTCTCATTTTAATTCTCTTGCTATTTTCACCACATCTGCAGTGACTTCTTCCAGTGACAACTTGAGCTAAAGTCATCCATGAGGGTTGAAATCAGCTTCTTCTAAACTCCTGTGAAATGTGATATTTTGACCTCTTCCCATGAATCACAAATGTTATTAATGGCGTATAGAATGGTGAATTCTTTACAGAAGGTTTTCAATTTCCTCTGCTCATATCCATCAGAAGACTTATTATTTATGGCAGCAATAACCTTACTAAATGTATTTCTTAAATAATGAGACATAAATGTTGAACTTACTCTTTGACCCAAGGGCTACAGAATGGATGTTGTATTAGCAGGTATGAAAACAACACGAGTCTCCTTGTACATCTCCAAATGAGCTCTTGGATGACCAGCTACATTATTAATGAGCAGTAATATTTTTGAAAAAAAATACATTTTTTCTGAGCACAAGGTCTCAACCCTGGGCTTAAAAATATTCAGTAAATCATGCTATAAGGCCGGGCGCGGTGGCTCAAGCCTGTAATCCCAGCACTTTGGGAGGCCGAGACGGGCGGATCACGAGGTCAGGAGATCGAGACCATCCTGGCTAACACAATGAAACCCCGTCTCTACTAAAAATACAAAAAAATTAGCCGGGCGTGGTGGCGGCGCCTGTAGTCCCAGCTACTCGGGAGGCTGAGACAGGAGAATGGCGTGAACCCGGGAGGCGGAGCTTGCAGTGAGCCGAGATTGCGCCACTGCACTCCAGCCTGGGCGACAGAGCGAGACTCGGCCTCAAAAAAAAAAAAAAAAAAAAAAAAAAAAAAAAAAAAAAAATCATGCTATAAACAGATGTGCTCTCATGCAGGCTTTATTTACTTTTATAGAACAAAGGCAAAGTCGATTTAGCATAATTCTTAAGGACCCTAGGATTTTCAGAATGGTAAATGAGCATTGACTTCAACTTAAAGTCACCAGCTGCATTAAACTCTAGCAAAAGAATCACCCTGTCCTTTGAAGCTTTGAAGCCAGGCGTTGACTTCTTTCTAGCTTTGAAAATCCTAGATACCATCTTCTTCAAATAGAAGGCTATTTTGTCTACATAAAAAATCTATCATTTAATATAGCCACTTTTATCAATGATCTTAGCTAGAACTTCTGGATAACTTGTGCAGCTTCTCCAACTGTCTCACCTTGTACTTGCTCTGTCTCCCAGGCTGGAATGCAATGGAGCGATCTGGGCTCACTGCAAGCTCCACCTCCCAGGTTCACGCCATTCTCCTGCCTCAGCCTCCCGAGTAGCTGAGACTACCGGCGCCCGCCACCACACCCTGCTAATTTTTTTGTATGTTTAGTGGAGACGGGATTTCACCGTGTTAGCCAGGATGGTCTTGATCTCTGGACCTCGTGATCCACCTGCCTCGGCCTCCCAAAGTGCTGGGATTACAGGTATGAGCCACCACACCCGGCTTCACCTTGGACTTTTATATTGGAGGTGGCTTCTTTCCTTAAACTTCATAAACCAACCTCGGCTGGCTTCCAACTTTTCTTCTGCAGCTTCCTTACCTCTCAGCCTTCACAGAATTGAAGAGAGTTAGGAACTTCCTCTGGATTAGCTCTTGCTTAAGGGAATATTGTGGCTGGTTAGATCTGTCTAGACCATTTAAATTTTATCCATATCAGCAGTAAGACTGCTTTGCTTTCTTTTCATCCATGTGTGCATAGGGGTAACACTTTTAATTTCCTTCAAGAATTTTTCCTTTGCATTCACACCTTGACTAACTGTCTGGTGCAAGAGGCCTAGATTTCAGCCTAACTCAGCTTTTGACATGTCTTCCTCACTAAACATAATCATTTCTAGCCTTTCATTTAAGATGAGACATGTGAGACTCTTTGTTTCACTTGAACACTTAGAGACCATTGTGGGGTTGTTAATTGGACAATTTCAATATTGGTTTGTCTCAGAACTTAAAGGTCCAAGGAGAGGGAGACAGATGTGGGGGCGGCTGGTTGGTGGAACAGTCAGAACACACACAACATTGTTTGTTATTTCATATGGGCATGACTCATGTTGCCCCCAAAAATGACAATAGTAACTTCAAAGATCATTGATCATGGATCATAGATCTCCATATATTCTTTCAGTGTGGCTTTTGTACTCTAACCAGTGTCAGCTTGTTGAGGGCAGAAATCATTTCTGATTAATCTTTCTATGCTCTCAGTGTTACTAAGTGAATGATACTTGAGCTGCAAAAATGTGATGAAATGTGAAGATATGACAGTGAGTCAAGAAAGAAGATACCTCGGGGCTTTATTCATGAAACAGTGGAGATATAAATAGGTTTAACATATAAATTGGTTGAAAGTAAATTAAATCAAACTCCCTACGCTAAAGAGTTATAATACTGTCTATTGTGATGTAAATATGATAGTTGAGTTCATAAGAAATTTTTCAATGGCAAAATGAGGCTTAGTGATGAGATTATCATCTCTAAGAAAATTCAGTCTTAAGTATTATTTTATGTCATTTTTGTTCTCCCTAAAAGTGGCCTCAAACATTCTGTCTTCATCAACATTATCCTTACCATAGTGCTACTTACACATTTTCCCAATTTATCACCAGCTGTCATGCAAAACCCAGAACAAAGCCACTCAGCCAAAGCACATGTTTAACTGTGAATTAGGCTGCTTCTTTTTAAAACAAAGGTATTATTTACCTATTGATGCTGGCTTCCATCTTAAGCCCATGATAACTGGCAACCAACAGGTTAGAAAATAAAATTTCCTAATTGATTAGGAAATTAACTAATTTTTATTATATCCAATACTTGTTGGATGTATTGTTACATCCATTACTGGTTGTGAAAACGTGTGCTGTTGCACTTGTGCTTGTTGTACTCAGTCTTGTTTAATTTGTGAAAGCATCACACATTTAAAATAACCCATTAGCTGTTTTCTAGCTGAGGATGAGTAGGTAAAGACAATTATTTCTACATTGATAGTTGGACATAGTCATAGATAATATCTAATTCAGTGACTTTCTTCAAGATCTCAGTTTTCTACAGCTGTGTCTATGGGGTTATAGGGTGAAAGTGGGAATAGGTGGCAGTTGAGTCAAATTCTCCTCTTGTTTTCATTCAAGATGTCTACCCCTTCAATTCTTTGCTTTTTTGGGCTTTCACATGAGATTCTTTAAAAAAATGTATTCGGTGTATTTTTAAAATGAAACTTGATCTATTACAGTATATTCTAGAGTTGGCAAATATATGGAATATTTTCTATCCTTCCCATTGCATTCATGCTGAGCACATATGGCACCAAATAATGGTATTTTATCCCACAAGTTCCAAACAGACACAGTCTCAGTCTGTTACAGTACTCCTGGAAACTACTATCAAGCAATTTTACATGGTGTGATCAACACTTGTTATCTTTTCTATCACTTTCTATCTTCTTTTTTCTTTAACGATTTGTAGTCTAATGCTTCCATTTTTTTCAGAAGAGAATAAAAGGCCCAGAATGGTAATGACTGTTACCAAGTCACAATGTAGCAAAATTGGTGTGTCACTTCTGACAGTTTCTCTAACTCCCAAACCAATGCATATTTTGATAATTGCCCTCATTATTTCCTCAAACATACATCCCTGTCAGAAAAAAATGATTACATAGAAAATTAAATGAGGAAAACTATTAATAATAAAATATCATGTTGGCCTGGGTTGCCTTTTTCCAGAAGCAGACCCTGAGCAAAGTATTTGAGTGCAAGCAACTTATTTCAGAGGTGATCCCAGGAAGCACAGCAAAGAAGTGGGTGAGACTGAGAAAAGAACAAAACCAGTACAGTGTGAGTTTGATGAGCATGTCATCACTGTGATAAAATGAGGTTCAATACCACTTGAGACCACTAGGAGAATGATTTGTCTCACCTGAAAAGAAAGGTGGGGTATTTCCCACAAACTCCCATGTGTAATGTGTTAAGAACAATAATCATTACAATTAAATAATGTATTACTAACTATCACAACGTTGTAGTTCTATTAGGATGAGCCTTAATGCATACAAATGTTTGCAAACTTCATGGAAGTTTCCATTTTATTTGAAATTAGTTTTTCATTAAAAATAATGGAACACTCCTTCAATCAATTAAAAATATCAGCAGATCCATCTGCTTGGAAGATGATTCTTCCTGATGCTGGCTTCCATCAGACTGGTTGACATCATTATGTTGGGTTAAGCAGTGACATGAGTAATTGTTCTTATAATGTGATCAATTCTCTTTCTTTTCCTACACACTTTCGACCTGTATTTATTCTCCATCTTGGTCATATTAAAGATTGTCGACGTTTTCCCTTGATTAATTTGACAGCACAAATGAATATCAACATGACACTATTGCCTCAAAATGGAAAAGGTAAAAAAGCAATTATGAATCACATGTTTCTTTAATATACAATTATAGATTTTGAGTTCATTTCCACTTCTGATTATGGTTATATCTTCCACCTTCCCTTTCATGCCTTGTTATACTAAAGGTCAATATGTTCATTTATTAATTACACAACAAGTGTCATGTTTACAATGTTTGTAAATGTAGTCACAGTATTTGATTTTCTTAATATAATAGAATTTATCCTCTGCTTTGGCTAATATAAGCCCACAAATGATCGTTTCATTTTCTAATAAATTAAAAGTATAATGTATACAATTGGATTCTGTCAGGCTTGATGTGTCTTTTAAACCCAGCACATTAAATTCCACTATGTATAAAAAGGACTGTATATAACATCAATAGAAAATAAACAGAACTGCCACAAAAAGCATCGACATAAATGATTAAATATACATAGCTCTTGGCATGTGGATTCCTGTTACACAGAATTGTGATTTTTAATAATGGATGATTTCAAAACCAATTTGCTAGTTACTTAATGCATCTTTGAGATTTTCCTTCCACAGAGAAGATTTAGGAGATTATAAAGTAATTAATTTGTTCACTTCTTTATTAATTTTGTAATATCACAAAGCTGTACATTAGAGGAAGTAGGTATTAACATCTCATATCATTTGATACATCCACTGAATTCCTACTCTCTTTGCAGCCTCAAGGCACCTGTGTGCTGGCAGGCTTTGCTGAGTACTACTGAAGTTTAGGCTATAAACCAATCACGCATTTGCTTTCCTTTCCTATTGCTGGCATTATACATCCACTATTAGCCAAACCCAAATCCTTCAGTATGTAGTTCTCATTTTCTGATGAAAATCCAGTGGAAAAATGGAAGTAGACATTTGCTTTTAATTTCAGGTATACTTTACAATAACTATGCTGCACTGTACAATTGGGTGATTGGTGAACTCCACCATTTTCTATTAGTGATGAAACAAGAAAAATGAAGAACCACATTTTTGCTTTGTGTTACTTTACCAATGGGCCTGAATCCATGTACCTTATAAATGAAACTGTCAATTTACTCTTCTATTATTTTAGGTGATGATTCCATTAAATTAAGACCTCAGGCGAGTTCATGTGTAAATCACAAAGGAAATAAAGCCTTTAAAATACCATGTAGGGTAACTATCATACCATCATAACTAAATATCCCAACTTTTAACAGTATAAAATAGATGAAAATGGTAACTTGGGTCAATGCATTTCCATAAACTGAATGAGGAGGAATCTTGAAAACAGTACTGTTCATGTACTATGGTTAGTAATATTAGAGTGAAGAAGGATGCAATGGAAATGATGTCACCTTAGGACTCAAACAAATGGCTTACTGGCTGTGTAAATCATTACTACTTTAAGTTAAATTTGAGTCGCTCCCTCCAGAAGAGCTGAGCAAAGGGTAAAATAATGAATAGAGAATTCATGGTCCTCAGGCACTAATAGTTTATGAATAAATCAATAACCTGAAAAGTACATCACAGCAAAATAAGCGGTGAAACAACTATTAAGAAGATTCTATGGGAGTATACACAGGGGTACATGATTCAGCCAAAAGTAAAGAAGAGGCACTAGCTACACTATTTTGGAGGATTACAAAGCATGTACCAAGTAAATGTGTGTGAGTAAGAATTGTTTATGACTGTGGGGTGGAGTCAACATTTCCAAAGGCACATGAAAAGGAAGTGTGTTACAGTCAGAGAACTATTTGTATGGCTAGGGTGAGGCATTCACATGGTGGATAAAAGATTAGACTGAGCACATGGCAGGGAAATTGTTGTAAGGTACCTTTTCTTTCATACAAGTTATTTGAATTATAGTCTATAAATAATATAAAGCCACCTGTGGATTTTGAGCAGAGGAATAACATATTAAGTTTTGTCTTTGAGAGAGATAAGCCTAGCAGCCTTGTGAAGGGTAAACTGGAGAGAAGCAAGAAGGAAAGTATGTTAGGAAGCTATGAGTATATTCAAAGTCAGATATGGGGATCCAAACTAAGGCTGTGACTGTCAGGAGATACGAAGGCGGATGGCAGAGCTAAAAGAAATTTAGCATACAAATAGGAGAAATTAGTTACATGGCTGTCTATAAGGAGGAAATAACACTTCCTGCCTTGCTTACCTCATATGGTTGCTATGTGAATAAATTAAACATGAAAGTATTTTGTTAATTTTAAAGTTTTGTACATTTAAGGAATTAATATTATCAAGTACTTATGAATTAAAGATACTTGGTTTAATGACATTCTTATTTGTTCACGTACAGTGAAACAACTATAAAAATTTGCTTCACTTACTCCTTAAGAGAAAAGTAGCATGCTAGGTAACTCATCTGGATTTAAATTTCTAAGTGGAAGTACTACTGAAGATCTACTCCGCATGAAGCTAGGGAAGTGTGGCAAGGGGACTCTGGCCAAGGACTAGAAGATAGAGAGACTGAGAGCACGTTTCTCAGGCATCTGTGGAATGCTTCTCCCACGAACAAGAAAGAGAAAGAAATATTTGGAACTAAAACATGGATGAGAAATAATCAACCCTAGAATAGGTTGCTAAAAAGAATTAAAATAAAAGATTCTCATAATAATTCAGTCTCTGAATGCAAGAAAAGTTTAGCTATAATCTGGTCTCTGGATGTTAACTCACCTAATCCATATTTAGGTTGCACATGAATAAGAGTTCAGTATTGAGAAAATTGTATTTATTCAATACAATGAATAAAATCAAGGCCAACGAAGGGACTTCTCTAATTACCATTTTGCAAAAAAAAAAAAAAAAAAATACAGAAATTGAATTATTTAATGATATTAGAAAAAGGGGTTATCCCTAAGACCTATGGCAGAAGAACTAAAGGCAGGTAGTGACCCAAATCTGTATCACTAACTCAATTTCCTTCCAAGCAGGTACAGAAGTAGATCATGGAAAGAGTGAAATGCATAGAATCTTATAAATCTGGTTCTGATTAGAGCTCTTTCACAAGTAGCTTAATCTCACTTAGGCTCAGCTTCTAGATTTATAAACTAGGCACAAAAAAACATTTTGGAGGGGGTTGTTCTAAAGATTAGCTAAAATAATGCATGGACTGCACCTAGCATGTTAAAAATAAATAGAAAATATTAATGTACTAGTAATTATGTTTTATAAACTAAATTTTATCTCACTAAAAGAAAGAAAATATTGTAAAATTTATGTTGTTCTTCATCCATTACAGAAAATGAAAATTTTTTGAAATAGAACCAAATTTGAAATGGGAATATCCAAGTAATAATGTGAAAAGAAACTGAATATAATAATAAAGTTATGAAAGAGGAAAAAATAAAATCTGATGTCAAAAAGCATATAGTTTTTGTTTTGTTTTGTTTCCCAGACGGAATCTCGCTCTGTCAACCAGGTTGGAGTGCAATGGCATGATCTTGACTCATTGCAACCTCCACCTCCCGGGTTCAAGCAATTCTTCTGTCTCAGCCTCCTGAGTAGCTGGGACTACAGGCACATGAGCCCAGCTAATTTTTGTATTTTTAGTAGAGACGGGGTTTCACCTTATTGGCCAGGCTGGTCTCGAACTCCTGACCTCATGATCCACTCACTTCAACCTCCCAAAGTGCTGGGATTACAGGTGTGAGTCACCATGCCCATCCCATACAGGTTTAAATATTGCATGGCCATGCTATATGACAGTTTGTTAGTTGAAGGTATTTTTGTTTACAAAATCAATGAGATTAATCATGCATCACTCTACACTTGCTATTAAAATTACTATGTCCTGCATTTTGTGGCCTTCCCAAAGAGACAAGGAGTTTGAGTCATGATATTAGAAAAGACTAAAGACCCTACATGGTTTACTAGAAAAAACCCTTTACTTCAGTGTCAGGAGACTTTATTACATATCTGGCCTTACTACTAACTAGAAGAAACTTAAAGGAAATGACAATTTCTCTATAAGTCACACTTTCCTCGTCTTTCAGACTAAGATATGGGACTAAATACTCTTTAATGGACTCCGGGTTTTGAAATTCTAAGTTTCTATAAAAGATATCTGTCTAGATGTTTGCAACACATACAATAAATGTAGGGACCACATAAAAATGTAAAGATCTCATACCTATAAAAACCAAAAGTGTAAATCAATAGAAAAATGAGCATGAGATTAGAAAAGTGCACTTTTATATATTTGTGTTATAGTTCAGTAAAACATTTTAAAAATCAAGCTTGATATAATTACTTTCTTTAATCTATAAAGGGAAAGTACCAATGAAAGTTGGGAGGAAATGTTATCCTTACTCTAGATAACATCAGCATGAGCAATAAACACAAAATAATGGTTCTCAAATTCATTAGTCATTAGAAAAAATAGAAATGAAAAACACAATAAGTTACTATAGTATAACAGCCAGAAAGGCTGAAATTAAGGACTAATAATACTAAACATTGACATCTCCAGAACTTCTATAAAGTAATGATGGTTCTTTGTTTACCTACCTTGAAAAACTACTTGGCATTTTCAACTAAAGGTGAGTATTTTACTATTCTATGACCTAATAGTTCTACTTCTTGGCATTTGCATAACAGAACATTTGCAAGAATATTCAAAGTGGAATTATTTTTAAGAGTTCACAAATGGAATCAATTTAAATGTTCATCCAGAGTAGATGGAATAAGTAAATTATAGTACATTTATATGATGGCATACTACATAACACTGAAAATTATGGAACCACAACTACAAGAAACAAAATAGACAGATCTCACAAATATGTTGAGAATTAGAAGGCAGAAACAAAAGAGTACATCTGTATGGCTTCAAGTACATAAATTTCAGGAACTGTCTATCCTAATCGATGGTGCATTAGAAGTCAGTATGACACTTATCTCTGGGAGAGTATTGACTATGAAGTGGTAAGACAAAGTTTTTGATGCTGGTAACATTCTTTTCCTGCCTTGAGTAATTACTGGGGTGTGCCCAATCTGTGAAAAATCATGAAGCTGGACACCTACTGATTTGTGAACTTTTATATATTCGTGTTATAGTTCAGTAAAATGTTTTAAAAATCAAGCTGGAGAGAATTACTTTCCTTAGTCTATAAAGGGAAATTACTAATGCATGTTGGGAGGAATTTTTCTTTTCCTTTAGCCTATATATCTAAATTACTTCACAGAGTCAGAGATATAAATAGAGATAAAAACATATACATATATGTATACATATGCATATCTATATATGTAGGAAGAGAGGAAGGGAAGAAGGGAGAGAGAAAGAGAAGGAGAGAGGGAGACTTTCTTGATAATTAAATTCTTTAGAAAATGTACCGCTTGAGAGAGAATGACTTTCTGGATGATTCAGTTCTTCAGAAAATATCTTGTTTACCTGTGTCTTTTTAATTTCCTAGGAGGAGTTGGGTGTGAGGCTGGAGATCAATTACATTGGAAGATGTTGAAATTGGATAAAACCTTACGGATTATCTAATACAATTTCTTATTGTTATAGGTTTATTTAGCAATAGATCTATTCTATCTAAGATGTTATCCTTTCAGCCCTCCTTTGTAACCTCTGAGGTCTGATTCTGTGATTAATTTAACTTTATACATGGGTGAAATATTTTCAGGTAGCTTCTAATTAAAGAGTGTTAGGCATTGAGATAAAATATGACAAGGTCTCTAAAGACAGCATAGGAAAGAGTTTCTAGGGATAGACGTACATAAACTACCAATGAGAGGTAATTGTTTTCAAATCCTCCTGAAAGTTTGCATGGTCATGCTCATGCTAGCTTTAATCATATTTAATATCATTATATGCAACTGGCTTTTACACCAGTCTAGACATTTTCCTTCTAGGTTTGATTCCAGTGAAGATGAGCAACAGGTGGAAGGCACGCTCCTTCTTATTTCAAGTGACACTTCAAATATGTCACTTTACCCTTTACTTTGAATTACTATTTTTCACTGGATTTGCTTTCTTTCTGTTCAGTTATCATTTTGCTCTTTGATGGACTTGGCAGTTTTTTCACATCACTCATGCTAGGAACTCTGGAAGCCTCTAGCTCTGTCCTAAGCCAGCTTTACTGTCTGGATTCACAGTTGCTGTTGCTCTCTGCTTAGCTGTCACTGTAGATATTTTTCTCTTCTCATCCACATAAACCACGTTCGTCTAAATTCCTCAGGGACTGTATCTTAGTCATCTTGCTCTAGCACAGAACCTGGCAGTTAGAATTTATCAATAAATATTTGTTGGATGAATGAAAAGCAGCAGAAACAACCTGTCATTTTAGTTGGTGGGCTCTAATCCTGTCTGGATGACCTAATGGAGAAATGGACTCTGTTTCCTGCCACTGTGGCCACCAAAACCAGTCCATGAATGGGTTAGCAGCCAAAGGGAGAGGAAGCTGAGATTCCTACTCACTAATGTGTCCATCACATGTAGGCTTTTACTTAATCTCCTTCTTTTTATACTTGTCATAAAATATAAATGAGTACCACATCTCCCCTAAAACCCATACAATTTCAGGTTAGCATTAGTGCCACTTTCAATAATTCGGCTTATTGTTGCTGTACCAAACAATTCTACTTACAGCATGTATAAAAGAAATCTGTATTAGTAAAAACAGACTATGATGGTCCTTATCACATTTTATCCTGGGAGTGTTACAATCAGTTGTAACAGTGTTATGACCAGAGCCGAATGATGCTGATAAGTTTATTTTCCCTACTGTTCTAAGCTCTTTGTATTCATAACCCTGTCTTCAGATTGCACCATAATGTCAATATTTCTTCTGGAAATTTGATAAGCACCATCCATTTACCTTCAAGTTTACACGGACAGCAATTAATCTCTGTGTACCACCTACATTTCCAGTTGTCATCCTGTACCTCCTCTATAAATGTTTGCTCAAAAGAACATCTCATTTTTACTTCCCATAGTACTTTTGTCTAGACAAT
Organism: Macaca fascicularis; assembly: GCF_037993035.2. Lineage (NCBI taxonomy): Eukaryota > Metazoa > Chordata > Mammalia > Primates > Cercopithecidae > Macaca > Macaca fascicularis. The sequence continues at coordinate 33,430,637 of NC_088395.1, forward strand.
ATTTTTACCCATTTGCTTATTTACTGCAGTACACTTTAAGCTGTAACCCCAAAGCTCAAGAAAACAAGTTTTTAGAGGCCAGTCATGTTAGGCATATAATTTATATGTTTATAATTTAAGTCATCTTTTCAAAAGTAGTATATATATTGAATATTTAAAGTATTCTTGTTTTATTCAGAAGTCTCATTTTACATTGCATTTAGTATCTATAGGTCAAAATGTATGTAGTTATAAAAAAAGTTTTCTTTAAAAAGTTTGCTTTCCAAAACTACCAAAGGAGATACTGAAACATTACAGCTAACTTGAGTTTTTTCATTTAATTTAAAGATAGTGTGAACAGGTACTGAAGACACTGTCTTACGTTTTACTAATATCGATATAGAGTGGATTAAGTTTGTGAAAAGGTATATCTGCTCAGAGTCTATAAATTTCTCAAGGTCAGAAAATAAACCCTAAAAAGATTTAATTCCTCTAAAGCTTTAAGCATGCTAATATTTGTTAACTTGATCTTATAAAATGTCATTTGAGGTGTCTTTATCTCCAAACCCTAAAATATTAATTTTTATTGATCAAGTTATGAGTTTTTGCTTACTTGCAGTAACTTTATTATTTTTTCTGTTGACTCTAACATATAAGAAATGAAGACATGTTCAGATATAACATGTTAAGAAGATAAATAAAACATCAACACTCATGTTAACACTGCAAATACATGAGAGTTTTATACTAAGACAGTCATCTCCTCCCTCTGACTTACGTTTTCCTGAAGGACATTTACATAGCACAAATATTTTAAAGACTTTTGGCTATTTGATGACACCTTGAACATATACTTTGAATCTAAAGGAAAGGAGAGTCATATTTATCTCCTTTCTAAAACAATTCAAATATGATGTGTCCTTATTTGCTAAGCTGAAAGTAAGATGAAGTCAAATAAATGGAAAATCAAATATTTTTAAACTTCTAGAAGATTTTGTTTGCTTTTTTGTTATTTTAATAAGAGAAACAAAGTAAAACATGTAAAAACGCAAAATCTCACCCAGCATCCTCTTACAAAATGCTCAATTTTCAAATAAGCAGTAATATTTGTTCTATTTATTACTGGTCTTTAAGAGAAATAGACTGAAAAAAGAATATCTTGGAAGGCTAGTGTACTTTCATAATTCCCTGAGAAGCCCAGTGATTATGAGTAATGTGAACCAGAGTTCAATATTCTTCCCCTTGGAATCAGGAAAAAGAAAGTCCTTTAAAAGATCAAGATCTTTGATAGCAGTAACAAGATCTCAATTTGCCAGGGGTAGAGCTGTCCTCTTATCAATTTCAGGCAAGAAGCAATCTTTTCCTGTGTAGTGAAAGGCAAGCCAACTAAAGAAAAAAATATGTGTGACTTCAATTACATAAAATTGACTAGATGGTTGAGAAACAATACTTTCACAGATTTCTTTCTTTCTGTAAAACTTTACTTGTATGTTGGTTCTTATTTCATTCAGAGATATATTAAGAGCAAATGAAATTGTTTTCAAATACACAGAAAAACTCCCCCATGACAACTTTTTCTCAATTGCCTCTTTTGCTTTTCCTCAGTTTTATCCTCTTCAGTGGGTCTCCCTCACCACTCCATATTCCTATGCCAACAGGAAGAATTTCTTTCAGACCCCTAAGCCTTGTATCTGTTACCATAGAGGCAGGCATCACAAAATAGCTGCTGAGGAACATCCTCATGGCAATACAATAAGAATCCTATGGGTTTTACAGGAATTTCCAGTGCTACCAGTGAGCAGAAATTGTATCTTTCTCTAGAAAAAAAAATGTGTGGATTTTAGTTGCACGTTACGGAACTATGGAGATTGTAATATTTGGTGGTAAATTCAGAACCCCTCAGCTTTATGCTTAGAATTTGATTATAGTTTCTCCTATGATGTAAAAAACAATCCCTTCTCATATCCCTATGTTCAGGAAAATATAAATGACTCATTGCCAATTCTTAAATTTAGCATGTCTTATCAATCATTTACTAAAACCCTTAATAGTTCTTTTATAGTGCACTGCATTTATTTTATCTTGATCCCTTCTAGAACATATTTGATCAAGAACACACTCATATTGTTATAAAAGTAAGTCTCTAAAACTGTGCAATTCCAAAACTGCTGAGAGAGTCTATAAACCCACAAAGAGAGAAGAGGGTAGCTGCAAGAAGAAAATTCCACTCACTTTACCTTGTTTTCCACTGACTTTCACCCTTTCTGTAAGTCTACTGAAATCATTCACTAACAGAAAAGTGGCAATAAAAATAACTGAATCCTACCAAATAGGTAAATTCAGCAAGATTAATGGAGTCTAACTAGGCAGATATTATACATAAGTCAATGATTGCAGAAACTTCAATTTTTTATAGCAACATTAAATAAACATTTCTCAACAAGTAAATTATCTCAATAGACTAACAGCCAAATGAAACCATCTTTATCTGTTAGGCTGCATATTTGAACTACTTTTCCAAGTCTCTAGTACTTAAGTAGTATGGGTGGTTACAATTTCTGTTTATGGTATGGAACTGTTATTTAACTGTGACATTGCTTATTGAGATACTTGAGTCAATAAGCAAAAAACAAAATTTCTTTATAGTCTAGAGATGAGACGAGCAAACTTTTCCTATCAAGGGCCCGACAGTAAATATTCCGGCTTTGTGGCCCACATGGTCTCTGTCATAAGTACTTAACTGTGTTTTAGCATGAAAGCAGTCATATATAGTATATAAACAAATAAATGGGTGTGGCTGTCTTCCAAATAAACTTTATAGACTCTTAAATTGAAATTTTATATAATTTCATGTGTCAGAAATATTCTTGAAATGAAACAATTCAGAAATGTGAAAACCATTTTAACTGACTGGTCAAACAGTAATAGATGTGACATGTGGGCTATCATTTACTGCCCCCTAGCCTGGATGACGCAAGTGGAGTAGAGACACTCAGAAAAGTAAGTGTCTAAAAAAAAGAACATGTTTTTAAAAGAAATGATTGGACTCACAGATTCTTAGTTAAAAATTATCTCAGACATCTTGAATTTCCATTTATTACAGAAACTCCATTCTTAACACTGAACACTTTAGGAACAAGGAGTGCAGTGTCTCACAAAGTAGTCAATTCTCTGCTCACAACATTAACTGGAAGAATACTTTTCCATTGCTACCATAAAGGTGCAAGTGAGTCTAAACCCTCTTCTGCATTATAGCACAGCTAATATTTGAAATCAACTTAATTTTATCTATTTTTTTCCTTCAAGTATTCTTCAACTTTTCACTTTTCTAGTACTTTCCATGCCCCTCAAATGTTATAGTTTGTAGGACCTTATAGCATTCGGGCACTTTTCACTGAACATACCCCCAAATGTTAAGGTTCCTCTTAGAGCATGGTGTCCTTCTAAAATATGTATATATTACCATATATAATATATGCATATACCATATATATCATATATATCATATATATATACAGACACACCATATATATATGTATCCTTCTAAAATTTGTTCTCATCTTTTCATTTCCTTTTTCAGGACACATGTCCAACAATATTGCTTTGTTTCATTGTATTTTGATGTCATATGAATTATGACTGAGAATAATGATGACCAACAAAATCAGTAAGATTTATTCAATTAATTGTTGTTAAGCTTTAACTCTCTCAGGTCCTGTACTTGCCAGATTGATTTTATGAACCTTAGCTTAGGATGTTATATTTATTCCTATTACAATTATTCTCTTTGCCCTCACCACAGTTTTTAGGTGGTCATAATGCTTTGGCACCCTAATAGTTCAATGTATTTGTTTTCCTTCCCAGCTAGACAGGCTATCTGGATCGTGCTTCAGTTTTTGGATATTAATATTTCACAGGCCAAGTAGGTTCAAGAACAGAGACATAAAGCACATTACAGAAGATTAGGTTCAAGTCAGATGGAGCCAATTTTATAGAACTATGCTATAGTCCTGTGAAAGGCCCTCTTCCTGGTTTACAGTGATTCATTAATTGATACATCACAGGCAGGGTAATTTAGCAAGCTGATTTACTGGCCAGACTCTTATGTCAAACAGAAAACATTTCTCCATTTTCACCTTATGGGCATAATAAAAATCTTTGCCAAAGTCCATGCTGTAATCAAGATAACTAGCCATATTACATATTTTTCAGGTAACATTGGAGAATCACAGCATATATTACCTTTGCACTCTTTCTAAACCATCTCACCTTCAGGAATTGTCAGTTACTCCCAGTGAAGAAAAAATATTGCATATTTTTCTGGAAAAAATATTTCCAGTTTTAAGTAATTATTTACTCTCCACAATCTAATTATGGACTTTCTTTCCTATTTTTCACTTTATTAACTCCAGGACCAACTAAAATATTGTTGTGGCTTTCTCTTTTTAAATAGTTATGACTTTTTTTTTTTTTGAAAGAGAGAGAGAGAGAGTGTGTGTGTGTGTGTATGTGTATGCACATGCTTAAGTGGTTTGTTTTTATTTGCTTTTTCCTTCTTAAAAGATGGATTATATGATAATGGGAGGATAATAGGATGGAGCAAGCTTCTCAGACAAAACATTTCAAAGCATATTTCTTAACCGATAGTGTCTTCCCCTGCTCATCTTTCTGAAGAGCAACACACCTGAGAGGCAGCTACTCTATCTCATGTGGAAAATTTCACTTGATAGTCTTATCACAAAAAGAGAAATAAAGGAGATTTTTTACTTAAAAAATAATGATGTTCAATAAGATTCTTACCTAAAAGAGATAAATAATTGTTTTAGACTATAAATGCCTTAGAGAAAACAATCTGAGTTTGAGAGAACTGGGGAAAACTCACATAGATGTACAAAAGTCACTAATTCTGGATTTAAAAATAGATTAAAATGTTTATAGTCTATTTCATTGTGTCCCACTTCTCTTTCACACCTTCTTTCTATTTATATGCATTTCTCCTTCATCGTTTTTTCTCCCTTGAATCACTTCAGAAGACACAGGATTAAGCAATTGGGATTTGAAGACTTCACGTGGTCTCATCACTCTGCAAGCTGACCCTGTTTTAGAGCAAGAAATATTGGCAGACATTTCCAGCTCTTACAATGCATTTATCAATAAGCGTTTGCCTGCTCTTCAGGTGCGTGGCATATAGACTTTACGATTTCATTAATAATCAACAGCTAGTGCCACCTAGCGTCTGTCCAATCCATTCATCAGTGGGACCAAATACAGAGCACTTTGTAACCACAAATGAAGCAAGCCTAAACTATAAACAAATACAAAAACATAGTTTGGGGATTCCAGTGGCGGATTTAAATTACACTATCTTCATTGAAAAAGAAAAACCTTCTTTTAAAAGTAACTATGGTAACAAGAGTGTGAGGCTAGAAGGAAGCTCACATTTTTTCAAAGGAGACAATTCACGAAAGGAGAGTCCTACTAAAGATGCAATGTAAAAGAGTTTTTACAGTCTCAAATTGTCACTTAAAACAGTTATAAAAAGTTGAAAAGTAACATTGGCCAAAGAGGGCTGTATTTAAAACAACAGTGTAGACAGAGCTGATTTTTCTCAACCAGTCACAAAATAACCCTGTAGCATTTGGATGCAAAATTCTGTCAGTCTTTGAGCTTCCCAAAGATTAACCAAGTTCTGTAACACACTATACAAAAGCATCTACAGTACTTAAAAGTATTAAATGGAAATAATCAGAGTGCCTGAGCCACATTATAAAAAAAATTCTTTGCTGCTAAAATGATACATCTAGAAAACTATTTTCTTTCCTGCTGTATATATGAATTATGAATGATATATTCAACCATGGTAATGTATGCCTCAAGGTTAAAAAGTACTCGTCCAAATCCCTGAGTATTTTTCAAACCAGAAGTTAGCAATTATTTTGGAGAAATCCTAGTATAATTAGCCCACCACTTGCTAATTAATTTACTGATATTTAAATACATGTTGTTTGTAACTCACCCTTTCTAAGAGGAATACGTAATTGAAAACCATGGAAGAACATTCAGAAAAAAAGTTACATAACAGTCAATAGTGTTCCTTAACCAGACTGACTGGGATATTACAATTACTACAGAAAAGGCACAGCACATACGAGTAGCACTGTGTACACTGAAAGGTCATATTAGAGGTACATATACGATAGTCTATTAACTTGGATGATTTAGCTACTCAGGCTATTGAGGAGACTGGGTAGAGAGCCGAAAGATTCTGTATTACATAGACAGTTAATAATCAGGCTTTTCACACTTAGGAAAATCTATTTCTATATTATTTAACATCTGTTTTAAACAATCACTTGTTAAATGTTTGAATGTTTTATTTTCTTGTTACCCTAGTGGTGATAAAAATTATTTCAATATGTTCAGTCTGATTACAGTCACTGACAGATCCCCATGACAGCATGTGAAGATAGGTTATAGAAAGGATGCATAGTTTATACAAAAAGCATAAATTGCTCCCCTTTCTCCAAAAACTTTATTTTTGGAGCCAAATACCGTCCATGCTCATTCTCCATTTGCTTAAAAGTACTTATAATTCTAATCCACTGATTGTAGGGGAAAGAAATATTGCAAAAGAGAGAAAACGTCCTAAAAATTGTACGCAGGCAAGAAAGAATGTAAGACAAAACTCATTAAAGGGCAAAATAAATAAATAAATAAATGCTCACATTTTCAATAATTTATCATTTCTGTCGTTTTTCATTAACAGCCTTCAAAGCCCTATCTGAAACAAGCTGATACAGAGAAATTAAGAGCAGTAATCAAGCGAGAAATGATAGACCAGCTGGGTCGACATCAACTTGGCAAAACGTGAATACAGTTCAATAGCTGAAACAGATGCTAGAGTTGTTGAAAAACCCTGCAGGAGATATTGATATATTTTCTTCATATAATGCAGAATGACTGAATAAATGTCAAAAGCTAGAAACTGATGAGGAGAAATGACTGACAGCCAAACTCCTTATAAAATAGAAACCAAGTGTAACAATTTTCAACCTACCCAAACATTCTATACATTCTCATTTCTCTCAATGTCTGAATATGCCAATACATCAATCAGTTCTTACAACTAAACTGCATATAACTAAGCTGGGGTAGATTTCCCCATAGATTTTTTTCCCCCTGTCATCATCTACCTGAAGAAACCTAGACTCTTGAACAATACTTTATTCTAAAATCTTCTAACACTGATTTCTATCCCAGAAGTGTTTTCCTGAGGTTGGAGGCAAGCACACCCCCTCCCCAAAATCTAATGCAGCACAAGGCAATTTTAAAATCCATTCTGTAAAAGCAACACTGTTTGCAGAGTTTGAAGAGCTCGGCAACAAACCCCAGCTACCAACAGCTGCTTCTTCAAACATATGCTTTGTCATGGCCAGATTCTAATTGTATTCATAATGATGTAATAGCTTTAATAATCCTACCTTCCATGCCAGCTGTTTTTCCTGTCACTCCATCATGCCAATAAGTTGGCTGCTGTAACAAATCAAGATAGTGCAAAACAGCATCTTTCTCCTGATTCTGTCATCTTCCTGAAAGCATTCTATTACTGCCGACTGCTGGGAACCAGAAAGTCTATTTGAATTCCAACAGCTCCCCTTTCGCATGATTCAAGTTAGGTTAGGTGGGCATGCCTAACATGATTCTCTCAGTCATTTATTATGCAGCTGCTACAACGTCGGTGTGGTAACCACTCTGACTATCTGATACGTCAGTCGAACAAAACCTGTACCTCGGAGCAAACACATGAGCCAGAGCAGCGTTCTGCATTTAACGAGCATTCTTCCTGCCCAAAAAACAGTGGATCTGCAAATCTCTTTCAGTATCTACTCGCTCTTCCATACAGATGCAAAGCCTTTGGATTAGATTATTTTCCTAAGTGTAACAAGAGTAGAGTTCCTTGCCAAACATTATATTATTCATACTGAAATTTTGGCTGATTTTTACGTGTCTTCACAGCATTTTAAGGGTAAAAACTCTCTTCTGAATTGTACTTTTGAAATAAGATGCTGTGTGCTCAGCTCCACATCTCTGCTTTATTATAAAATATAGCATGCACTTTCTCAAATGGAACTTGCCTCTTGTGACTCTATAGCAAATTTTCAAATAAGAGGATATTTCAAGAAAATATTATTTATTTTGCACATTGGAGATATTTCAAGTCTGGCACTCTGTGTGTTTCTCCCAAGGGTAGACTTTATACTTGATATTTTAACTTTAGATGAGTGATTTCTTCACAAAGTAAGAAACTAGATTAGCTGAATCTCCTACACAACGTCTTTAGCAAGTAAATAAATGCTAGTCAGGAAAATGCATTTTGTATTTAAAAAATACTAATCGTGAATCAGTATTTGTTAAAAGAAACTGTAATTGTTATCAATTATACAGTATAATTTTATCTAAAACTTCCAAGTTTGCCTGTCTTGGGGCATTTATGGTTTGAAATTATAACACAAGAAAGTTTAAGTGTTTTCATGAGAAAAACTGATAAAATCTTATGTTGCCTCTCAGATTTCTATTAGGTATTTAGTTTGTTAGTGAAGCTATCCCCCACCACCACAAAAAGTAAATAGACAGCTCGTTTCATAGCTACATTATGAAATTATAAGGAATAACTCATTTAGCATATGTGAAATATGCCAATATCACTATTCTGAAATAATGTTTTCCTAAGGGGTGTGGGGTATGGGTGTGTGTGTGTGTGTGTGTGTGTGTGTGTATGTGTGTACTCATACATTTTAGCTATTCTACTTCCATTTGATTGTTATGTAACAAACACAAATAATCCCTATAGATTAAGATATACACAATAATCAGTAACTTATAGTTTATTATATATAATTTATAAATGCAAGAAATAAACCTGAAAGACAAGTTGAGTCCATATGAATCCACCAAGATTTCTCTAAAATAATATACCTATCATTCCACAAAACTCTGAAAATACTGGTATATCAACTACTGCTATTTTACACAAAAAGTCTTTTGTGATTAGCATATCTATTTTTGAGATTGAGAATAGCATAAATGCCATGTGTTTTTTGTTGTATTCTTGGCTTCTACTAGCCTCTCCAGTTTCAATTCTTGCCTCTCTTCCTCTTTATACTGTATTCCAGCCACAATGGACTTCTATTTGTTCCTCTAAAATACTGGACTCCTTCTTGTTTCAGATATTTTCCACATTCTGTTTCACCTATTCATAAGTCTGTCTTGAGGCTTGTGAAAATTAATATTTTTGGTAAAAATGTATGTAAGTTGTACAACATGTTTCAATATACGTATAGTGAAATGATTACTAAAGTACAGCTAATTAACATATCCATTCTCTTACATGGTTACCCTTTTTTTTGTGTATTTGGTGATAACACTCAAGATCTACTCTCTTAGTGCACACGGTAGTGTTATTAACTATAGTCCCTGTCCTGCACATTAGATCTCTAGAACTTATTCATCCTAATAATGAAAACTCTGTACCCTTTGAATATCTTCCCATTCTCCCCCTCTCTCTGCCCTTGGTAACAATCAATCTACCTTCTGCTTTTTCATAGTTGACTGTTTAGATTCTACATATAAGTGAGATCATGCAGTATTATTCTTCCTGTGTCTGGCTTATTTCACTTAGCGTAATGTTCTCCAGGTTCACCCACATTATCAAAAAATAGCAGGATTTCCTTCCTTTGTAGGCTAAATATTATTTTATTTATTTTACATATATCTCAATTTATTAATTTATCTGTTGATGTACATTCAGATTGTTTTCATACCTTAGCTATTGTGAATAACTGCACTGAACATGGAAGTGCAGATATCTCATCTAGATACTGATTTCACTTCCTTTTTATATATACCCAAAAGAGTGGTAGTTTGATCCTAGGGCATTTATATTTTAACTTTTTGAGGAATCTCCATACTGTTTTCCATAATGGCTATACAAATTTACATTCCTGCCAACAATGTATAAAGATTCCCTTTTACGCACATTCTTGCCAAAACTTGCTATTTTTTGTCTTTTTTATAATAGCCATCCTAACAAGTTTGAGGTGATAGTTCACTGTTGCTTTAATTTGCATTTCCCCAATGATTAGTGCTTTTGAGAATCTTTTCATATATCTGTTGGCCATTTGTATGTCTTCTTTGGAGAACTGTCTATTCAGGGGATTTGCCTATTTTTAATCAGATTTTTTGGGTTTTGTGTGTTTTGCTTGAGCTCTGAGTTCCTCATATATTTTGGATGAAAGCTGCATATTGGTCATGTGGTTTGCTAATATATTCTCCCATTCCACAGTTGTCTCTTCACTCTGCTAATTGTTTCCCGTGCTATACAGAAGGTTTATAGTTTGTCATAGTACAACTTGTTCAATTTTTATTTTACTGCCTGTGCTTTTTATGTCATATCTAAAAAATCATTGCCAAGAAAAATTTCAAAAAGTTTTTCTTCCATGCACTTTCTTCTAGGAATTTTGTAGTTTCAGATCTTACATTTAAATCTTTAATAAATTTTTAGTTGACTTTTGTTGTGTGATGTAAGATAAGCATCCAAATTTATTCTTTTGCATGTGTATATCCAGTTTTTCAAACCCCATTTATTAAAGAGATTATCCTTTCCTCATAGTGTACTCTTATTGCCCTTCTCAAAATTTAGTTCACCATATATGAATGAGTTTATTTATGGGCCCTCCATTCTGTTGCATTGGTCTATATGTCTGCTTTTATGCCAGTACTATATTATTTTCATTACTAAAGCTTTGTCATATAATTCAAAATCAGGAAGTATGATGCCTTCAATGTTGCTTATCCTTCTCAAGATTGCTTTGGCTATTCTATTTCTTTTGTTGTTGCATATGAATTTTAGATTTTTAAAAAATCTACAAAAAATGCTATTGGCATTTTGATAGAGGTTGTGTTGAATCTGTAAATTGCTTTGAGTAGCATGGACATTTTAACAATATTAATTCTTCTAGTGCATGAACACAGAACATACGCCCATTTGTGTCTTTTAAAATTTCTTAAATCAGGCCAGGCACGGTGGCTCATGCCTGTAATCCCAGCACTTTGGGAGGCTGAGGCAGGTGGATCACCTTAAGTGAGGAGTTTGAGACCAGCCTGACTAACATGGTGAAACCACATCTCTACTAAAAATACAAAAATGAGCCAGACGTAGTGGTAGGCGCCTGTAATCCCAGCTACTCGGGAGGTTGAGGTAGGAGAATCGCTTGAACCCGAAGGTAGAGGTTGTGGTGAGCAGAGATCCCACCATTACACTCCAGCCTGGGAGCCAGACTCCATCTCAAAAAAAAAAAAAAAAAAAAAAAAATCTTTAATCAATGCTTTGTAGTTTTTACTGTATAAATATTTCACCATTTTAGTTAAATTTATTCCTATTTTATTCTTTCTGATGATATTGTAAATGAAATTGCTTTCTAAGTGCCATTAACAGATAAATGGATAAAAAAGTGGTATACACACACACAGACACACACACCAGAATATTCATTTATATAAAAGAAATCTTACCATTTGCAACAACATGGACAGAACTGAAGGACATTTTGTTAAGTGAAATAAGTCAGGCACAGAAAGACAAATATTACATGTTCTCACTCATATGTGGGAGCTAAAATAATTGATCTCATGGAAGTAGTGAGTACAATGTTGGTTACGAGAGTCTGAGAAGGGTAGTGAAGAGAAGGGGATGAAGAGAGGATAGTTAATGGGTATGATACAAAAGTACAGTTAGATAAAAGAAATAAACTCTAGTGTTTGATAGCATGGTAGGGCAGCTATAGTTAACATGAATTTATAGTATATTTCAAAATTGCCAGAAGAGAAGATTTGGACTGTTCCCATTACAAAGAAATGATACATATTTGAGATGATGGACATCCTAATTACCCTGATTTGATCATTACACATTGTATGCATATATTGGAATATCACATGTACCCCACAAATGTGTAAAGTATTAATAAAAAGCTAAATCTAAACATTTTATTGATTTCCTTTTCAAAATGAAATCAACTGATTTCATTTTTTAGAGGAAAGAAATGCTACCAATGTTTGTATGTTGATTTTGTATCTAGCAATTTTACTGAATTCATTGATTAGTTCTGACAATTTTTTAATGAAATCATTAGGGCCTTCTACATATAGAATCGTGGCATCTACAAACAGATAATTTTACTTCTTCCTTTCCAATTCCATTGCCTTTTATTTCTTTCTCTTGCCTAATTGCTCTGACTAGGACTTCCAATACTATGTTGAACAGAAGTGTTGCTCATGGGAATTCTTACGTTGTACCAGATCTTAGAGGAAAAGCTTTCAATTCTTTCCCCATTGATTACAATGTTAGCTATGGATTTTTCATAAATGGCCTTTATTATGTTGATGCAAGATCATTCTACACTTTATTTTGTTGAGAGTTTTCAATTTAACCATGAATATATGTTGAACTTTTACAAATGTTTTTTTCTGCATCTATTAAGATGGTCATGTGGTTCTTGTCTTTTATTCTGCTTATGTGATATATCACATTGATTGATTTGCATGCCATACCAACCTTGCATCCTGGAGATAAATCCCACCTGATCATGGTATATAATCCTTTTGATGTACTGTTGAATTTGTTTTGCTAGTATTTTATTCAGGATTTTTGGATCTATACACATCAGAGATACCGTCCTGTAGTATTCTTTTATTGTGGTATCTTTTTCTGGCTTTGGTGCCAGTGTGATTCTGGCTTCATAAAATGAGTTTGGAAGTGTTTCCTCTTCTCATTTTTTTTTTTTTTGCAAAAGTTAAAGAAGAATTGGTATTAATTATTTTTGAATGTTTGATAGAATAAATCTGTGAAGGTATCTAGTCCAAAGGTTTTCTTTGTTGAGAAATTTTTCATTACTGCTTCAATCTCTTTGTTAATGGTCTGTTCAGACTTTCTATTTCTTCTTGATTCAGCCTTAGTAAGTTGTATGTTTCTAGGAATTTATCAATTTCTAGACTATCTGATATTTTAGGACATAGCTGCTCATAATAGTCCCTGATTATCCTTATTACTTCTGAGGTATCAGCTATAATGTCTCCTCATCTATTTCTGGTTTTCTTTATTTCAGTCTTTCTTTTATTCTCAGTATATATAAGGGTTTGCTGATTTTATCTTTTCAAAAAACCAGTCCTTAGTTTTCATTTTTTATATTGTTTTTCTGTTCTCTATTTGACTTACTTCTGCTCCAATCATTATTATTTCCTTCCTTGTCCTAACTTTGGCTTTAGTTTCTTCTTTTTCTTCTAGTTCCTTGAGGTATAACGGTAGATTGCCAATTTAAAATTTTTCCTTTTAAATGTATATTTTTATAGCTATCAATGTCCTTCTTAGTATTCCTTTTTCTGCATTCCATAAGTTTTGGTATATTGTTTTAAAATTCTTTTTTGTCTCAAGATATTTCTTAAATACCCTTTTAATTTTCTCTTTGACACAATGGTTGCTCAAGAGTATGTGGCTTAGTTTCTATGTATTAAGTCAATTTTCCCATTCTCTTGCTGTTACTGATGTTCAGTTTCATTCCATTGTGGTCAGAAAAGACACTTGGTGTAATTTTTGTATGCTTAAATTTATTAAGAGTTGTGTTGTGAGTGTGACCTCTTTATTCAATTCTATTCAACATAGTACTGGAAGTCCTAGTCAGAGCAATCAGACAAGAGAAAAAAATAAGTGGCATACAAATTAGAAAATAAGTCAAACTGTTGTTGTTTGCTGATAATATCATGTACCTAGAAAACCATGATAAATAAATTCAGTAAAATTTCAGGACACAAAATCAATGTACACAAATCAATAGCACTGCTACACACCAACAATGACCAAACTGAGAATCAAATCAATAATCCAATCCATTTTACAACAGCTGAAAAAAAAAAAAAAAAAGCAAAATACCTAGAAATAAACTTAACCAAAGAGGTACAAGTTATCTACAAGGAAATCTACAAAGCACTGCTGAAACAAATCATAGATGGCACATACAAATTGAAACATCCCATACTCATGGATAGGAAGAATCAACATTGTGGAAATGACTATACTGCTAAAAGCAATCTACAGATTCAGTGCAGTCCCATCAAAATACCATCATCATTCTTCATAGAACTAGAAAAAAATCCTAAAAATCATATTGAACCAAAAAAGAGCCCACATAGCCATAGCAATACTAAGCAAAAATAACAAATCTGGAGGCATCACATTACACAATTTCAAATTATACGATGTGGCTATAGTTACCAAAACAATGGTACTGGTATGAAAATAGGTACTTAGACCAATGGAACAGAATAGAGAACCTAGAAATAAAGCCAAATAGTTACAGCCAACTGATCTTTGACAAAGCTTATAAAAACATAAATTGAGGAAGGGACACACTATTCAATAAATGGTGTTGGGAAAACTAGTAAACCACATGTAGAAGAATGAAACTGGATCCCCATCTCTCACTTTATACAAAAATCAACTCAAGATGAATCAAAGACTTAAATCTAAGACCTTAAAGTATAAAAATTCTAGAACATAACATCAGCAAAACTCTTCTGGGCATTACCTTAGGGAAATAATTCATAACTAAGGCCCCCAAAGCAAATGCAACAAAAACAAAAATAAATAAATTGGACCCAATTAAACTAAAAAGCTTCTGTATAGCCAAAGAAATAATCAGCAGAGTAAACAGACAACCCATAGAGTGGGAGAAAATCTTTTCAAGCTCTGCATCCAACAAAGGACTAGTATCCAGAGTCTACAAGGAACTCAAATCAGCAAGAAAAAAAAGTCTCATCAGAAAGTTGTCAAAGAACATGAATAGACACTTCTCAAAAGACGATATACAGTGAACAAATATATGAGGAAATGTTCAACATCACTAATTATCAGGGAAATGCAAATTAAAGCCCCAATGAGCTGCCACCTTATTTCTAACAGAATGGCCATAATTAAAAAGTCAAAACACAATAAATGCTGGCATGGATGTGGTCAAAAGGGAACACTTTTAAACTCCTGGTGGAAATAGAAATTAGTACAACCATTATGTAAAACAGTATGGAGATTCCTCAAAGAACTAAAAGTAGAACTAACATTTGATTCACTAATCCCACTACAGGATATCTACCCAAAGCAAAAGAAGTCATTATATGAAAAAGACACATGTGCATGAATGTTTATAGCAGCACAACTCACAATTGCAAAGATATGAAACCAAACAAGCGGATAAAGAAAATGTATATATACATCATGGAATACTATTCACCCATACAAAGGAATGAAACAATGGCCTTTGCAGCAACTTAGATGGAGCTGGAGGCCATTATCCTAAGTGAAGTGACTCAGGAATAGAAAACCAAGTATAGTATGTTCTCACTTATAAGAGGGAGGTAAGCTATTAGAACACAAAGGCATAAGAATGATGTAGTGAACTATGGGGACTTAGTGGGGAACGTTGGGAGAGGATTGAGGGATAAAAGACTACATATTGGATACAGCAGGCACTACTTGTGTGATGGGTGCACTAAAATCTCAGAAATCACCACTAAATAACTTATCCATGTGGCCAAAACCCACCTGTACCCCCAAACCTGTTGAAATAAAAAAAAAGTTGTGTTGTGACTTAACATGTAATCTATCCTGGAGAATGTTCTGTGTGTGTATGAGAATAATGTGTTTTCTTCTACTGTTGGATGGAATGTTCTATGTATGTCTGTTGGTCCATTTACTCTCTAATTTTGTTCAAGTGCACTCTTTATTAATTTTCCATATGAATGTTCTGTACATTATTACAAGTAGGATATTGAAGTCTCCTAATATTATTGTTTTGCTGTATATTTCTCCTTTCAGATCTGTCAGTATATGCTTATACTTAAGTGCTGATAGTGAGTGCATAGATATGCTATAGTTATATCTTTCTGCTGATTTCACCCTTTTATTATTATATCATAAGTCTTTCTCTAGAGTTTTTTTTTTTTTAACTTAAAGTCTATTTTGTGATACAAGTATGGTCTCTCCTACTTTTTTGTTTTGTTTTGTTTTGAGACAGAGTCTCACTCTGTCACACACGCTGGAGTGCAGTGGCATGATCTTGGCTCACTGAAACCTCTGCCTCCCGGGTTCAAGTGATTCTCCTGCTTCAGCCTCCTGGGTAGCTGGGATTATGGGCACCTGCTACCATGCGTGGCTAATTTTTGTATTTTTAGTAGAGATGAGGTTTCACCATGTTGGCCAGACTGGTCTTGAACTCCTGACTTCAGGTGATTGGCCCGCCTTGGCCTCTCAAAGTGCTGGGATTACAGGCATGGGCCACCATGCCTGGCCTACTCCTGCTTTCTTTTAGTCACTATTTCCATGGAATATATTTTTCCATTCCTTCACTTTCAGCCCGTGTTTCCTTGAATCTAAAATAAGTTTCCTTTAGATAACATGTATTTGGATACTTTTTTACATTCATGCAGGCCCACTATATGTTTTGATTGGGGAGTATAATCCATGTTTATTTAAAGTAATTATTGATCAGAAATGACTTGCTATTGCCATTTTGAAATTTTATTTTTATTTATTTATATGTTTTTGTAGAGACAGGGTCTTGCTATGTTGTCCAGGCTAGTCTTGAACTCCTGGCCTCAAGAAATCCTCCTGCCTTGACCTCCCAAATTGCTGAGATTACAGGCAAGAGTTACCACACCTGGCCTGACTATTGCCATTTTTTATTTGTTTTTCATATAGTTATTTTGTCCTTTTTTTCTCTTG
Organism: Macaca fascicularis; assembly: GCF_037993035.2. Taxonomy (NCBI): domain Eukaryota; kingdom Metazoa; phylum Chordata; class Mammalia; order Primates; family Cercopithecidae; genus Macaca; species Macaca fascicularis. The sequence continues at coordinate 33,447,444 of NC_088395.1, forward strand.
CTGTTTTCCTTCATGATGCTGCTGTTTTTGTTTTTGTTTTTTTTCTGTATTGATAGGCTTTGATTCTTTCCTCTTTTTCTTTTATGTAACAACTATAGGTTTTTTTTCTTTGTGGCTACCATGGAGTTTACATAAAATCTTATAATAATCTACTTTCAGCTGATAGCAGTTTAACTTCATGTACACACAAGAACTCCAGACTTTTACCTCTCCTTCCCCATTTTATGCTAGTGAAAAAACAATTTACATATATTTATTTTACATAGCCATTAATATAATCTATTTATGGTTATTTTTAAACACTTTTAACTTTTATACTACAATTAAAAACAATTTACCCAACACTGTTATAGTAATACAGTATTCTGTTTTTCTCTATGTATTTACATTTACCAATGGGTTTTATACTTTCATATGCTCTAGTGCTACTGTTTAGTGTCTGTTAATTTCAATTTGAAGAACTCCCTTTAGTATTTCTTATAAGGTAGTTCTAGTGCTGCTGGACACCCTCAGCTTTTGCTTATCTGAGAAAATCTCTTGCCATCGTTTTTGAAGGACAGGTTTGCTAAAGGTAGTATTTTTGGTAGACAGTTTTCTTTCTCTTCTGGCTTGCAGCTTCCCCTCACGTTTGATTGTCTACCTTCCATCCAACATTTAGGTATAATCTTGAAATATAATTTTCTGCATGAGGCATTACTGACGCCAGATAAAATTATATTCTACTACGCAATTTCACAGCACCTTGTATTTCCTCTATCTTCCTAATAGTAATGGCACATACTATATAACATGGGGGAATAGGCACTGTTATAAAATTATATACATATAACATATATATGTGTGTGTGTATATATGTGTGTGTGTGTATATGTATATATATGTGTATATATACACACACACACACATATGTATGTGTCAGTTTGTCTATCCATCCATCTATCTACCCATCTACCTACCCATAACTAATTTATAAATACTCATTAAATCCTCACTCTGAACCTATGAGGGATACTCTTACATGCATTTTACAGATCAGGAACCCGAGGAACAGAGCTTAAAAACTTTGCCAAGTCTATCTTCTTAGCACAGTAGGCAGCAAGTCAGTCTCATAAAAACTTGGCCAGGCCACACAACTTTATTTAATTGTTTGTATTTTCTGGTATACTATTAGCTCTTGAAACTGGATATTATGTTTGTCTTGTTAATTGCTAAATCCTAATGTCCAGGACAGTACCTGAAAAGTTGCATTTCATGAATTCACTTATCTAGTAGAACTTGCTTTATGCAATGTTCTGTACTAAGCACTGTTGATATGGAGATGATTAAAATAAACATGGATTCTGTGTTCCTGGCACTTGTGAGCAAGTACTAAACTCAGGTCTGAGGGTTCATAGACAGAACTGAGAAATGTTCATTGGCATGAAAGAAATACTACATCTTTATTTTCATTAATGTCTCATTAAAATGTAGCAGTATTTTTATTTACTTTTGTAGGTTATAAACCATAGTAGTATTAGAACTACCTGTGACTTTTGTCACTAAAAGGAGTAACAAATATTTCATATCATTTTATAGAAGCTGTATAAAGGCCGGGCGCGGTGGCTCAAGCCTACAATCCCAGCACTTTGGGAGGCCGAGACGGGCGGATCACGAGGTCAGGAGATCGAGACCATCCTTGCTAACATGGTGAAACCCTGTCTCTACTAAAAAATACAAAAAATTAGCAGGGCAAGGTGGCGGGCGCCTGTAGTCCCAGGTACTCGGGAGGCTGAGGCAGGAGAATGGCGGAAACCCGGGAGGCGGAGCTTACAGTGAGCTGAGATCCGGCCACTGCACTCCAGCCTGGGCGACAGAGCAAGACTCCATCTCTAAACAAAAAAAAAAAAAAAAAAAAGGAAGCTGTATAAATCTCAAAATATTTTCACATTCTTACTACTTTGGCATTATGGTTGTTATTAAGTCCACAAATATATATTGTTATTTAATGTGTTAATAAAGAAGTATGCATATTATTATATTACAACTTTTAAATCTTTAGAAAACTGTATTTCGATACAACTAGTTTCTGTTGTAATCCTAAATGTTTTATCTTGCATATGCAATAAAATTCAGACACACTTCACAAGATGTCAAAGGCTTTAAAGGAACAGGGCTTTAAATTTTACCACATGTCAAAGAGGCTCATTTTAGAATCCCTGGTCTAGGGAATAGGAGAATATAGCGTATTTTTAAAAGCACTGTCTCCATAGTCAGACTACTTGGGTTCAAATTATCGATAGGTGACTTATAATTGATGTGTTCTAGGGCAAGTTACTTAACCTCAGTTTATTCTTCTGCAAAATAGGAATAGTAATTGCTCCTTTTCATTCTTGTGATAATACATTAAGAAAATGATAGTAAAATACTTAGTACAATGCCTGACATCTATTTCACTTTTTTTTCTTTTTATTTTTTTTGAGACTGAGTCTCATTCTGTCCCCCAGGCCGGGGTGTAGTGGCGTGATCTCGGCTCACTGCAAGCTCCGCCTCCGGGGTTCATGCCATTCTGCTGCCTCAGCCTCCCGAGTAGCTGGAACTACAGGCGCCCGCCACCTCGCCCGGCTAATTTTTTTGTGTTTTTAGTAGAGACGGGGTTTCACCGTGTTAGCCAGGATGGTCTCGATCTCCTGACCTCGTGATCTGCCTGGCTCAGCCTCCCAAAATGCTGGGATTACAGGCGTGAGCCACCATGCCCGGCCCATCTATTTCACTTTTAATAACTGTTACATATCATTAGCAAGAGAGTTAGATACTAAAGGGTTATAAAAATAAAGATTATAAAAAGAAATACAAAGTATTAACAAAGATTGTTGGAAGTGAAACTTATATACACTACTGATGGAATGTAAAATGGTAAAAAACTACTCTGAAAAACAGTTTGGCAATTTTTGAGAAAGCTAAACATATACATACTGTAAGAGTCATGTTTCTACTTGAAATGAAAGCATATGCCCATACAGATTTATCCAAGAGAAAAAGAAAGCGTTAGCCACCATAAAAGCTTAGACATGAATTTTCATAGCAACTATATTTGTAATAACCCTAACTGAAAATGACCCACATGTTTACCACTGTCTAACTGGATAAACAATTGTAGTGTATCTATATAATGTAATGCTACTTTGCTATGGAAAGGACTGAAAAATTGATGCATGTAACCATATAAATAAACTGCAAAATAATGGTACTAACTGAAGGAAGCCAAACGAGAAGAGTGTATACTGTATGATTTCATTCATACAAAACTCTAGAAAATGTAAATATATCTGCAGTGACAATAAGCATATCAGTGGCTGCCTAGGGAAGGTGGGGGTGATAGATGAGGAGGAGGAGTTACAAAAGGGAAACTTTTTGGATAATAGATATATTTACTATCTTTGTTATAGTGATGGTTTCATGTATGTGTGTGTGTGTGTGTGTGTATATATATACATATATATAACATTTTCAGTATGTATGGTTTATTGTATGTAAGTTATACCTAAAAATCCTAAAAATAACACTTTAAAACTCCTTTTATTATAGAGTATTCCTATTAATTTAACAAAATAGTTAAAATATAAAAATCACTTCCTTAAAATAAAAGATAATCTACAAAACTTCATATAGAAACAATGTATGCGCTAAATAATTTTATCGACTGTATATAATGCTGAACATCCCAACAAAATAATTTTTCTCACCACTTGTTATTTGTAGTTCTTTATGCCATCATTGAACAATGTTGCAATTGATTATTTTCCAATAACAAGATAATTTTGTTCCATTTAACATATATGATTTTCTTTATTTATTGTAAGCACCTAAGCCAGTAAAATAAATTATTAGTCTGGTTATAAAATGGTCAGCTGCATAAAATCTAAGGTACTGACCAATATTAGCTTGTTGCTACATAATCCTATGTTATGTGAAACCTTGGAATAAGCTTCCTTTGTTAAACAATGATTAAATGTTGAATAACTTGATTTTATAAGTTATCCTTATTTCACAGCAATGGATATCATATCAAATTCAATGATTATTTAGGGGAGAAGAGGACAAAGGAAAAGTCAAGCATGGAAAATAACAAAATTTATTTACCCACACAATTTTCTCACATGGCATTTTAAATATGTTAATATATTTTTTAAAAGCCAGATAACTAAACTTATAAAAATTATTACATCTGTGAAGTTATAGTTGGATTAAGGAAGAGTAGAAAATCCTGGCCTCATCATTATATTTTAACACTTTCACTCTCTACTCAGCCTAAATCAGCCAAAGGATATTTTTAAAACACAGAGACACATAAAATATCAGATTATGTCTCTGTCTCAAATCTCTTCAGTGGCTTCTCAATACCTTTAGAACAAAAGTCCTTACTATAGCCTGTTAGATCACAAATAATACATCCCCTTACTTTCCTTTTTTTTTTTTTTTTTAACTTTGCTCTAATCCCACTGATAGCCTTATTTCTCTTCTAACCTATGAAACTTATTTCTGCTTGGGACATTTCATTAACTGTTCCTTCCTACCAAGAGTATCCTTCTGTAGATATTGCAGGACTCACTTCTTTCTTTCTAATCTTTGCAAAAATGTCACCTCCTCAGAAGGCCCATTTTTTACTTGTGTCTTTAACACTTCCCTGACCTTGATCCATTTCTCTTTTTTTTTCTTTGCTTCACTTTTCCTTTCAGCACTTATCACCACCTGGTATCAAATTATTGATCGGTTAGCCCAGTGATTTTCTCTCTCAACAGACTATAAACTCCATCATGGGAGTTCCATCGTATGCCTCATTCACCACTCTATCTCTGGCATGTTAAACAAAAATAACAAAACCAAACAAAAACCAACCAACCAAACAAAAGACATTTGGCACAGAGCAAGCACAAAATAATATTTGTTAAATAAATCAATGGAAAAATAGTTAATATATAGGATTACTGCTATTATTTGGCTTCCAATAGGTGGCTTTAGAAAGCTGTCTATACTCACATGTTTTTCTCAAAATATACGGCAATACATGTTTCTTTCCATTGGAAATAACAAAAGTTACTGTAAAAAATCGAGGATTTTTTTCTAGAAAACTATCTAGACAGGACCTAATATACTAAGTTTATTAGGCCTCTGCCCATAACAATGATATTTCAACACCATAATTATTACAAGAGATTATATGATGCTGTGAATTATCTATCTATTCATTTGTGCACGTTTATTAAGCACCTATTTTATGCGAGACACTTTTCTGGGTGCTGGGAATACCACTGTCCTCGTAGAGTTTGCAGTTTTGTGGGATAGATAGATATTAGACAAATAAAGTTTGATAAGAACTAGGGGCATCAATACAGAATTTTTAGAAGTATATGGTGATAGGGCTAATTTTGTCATAGAAAATTCTTCTTAAACTTATAACTAAAAGATAAATGATAATTGCATGGGTCAAGGGATAAAAGCAGAGAGTACTATACGCAGAGGAAATAAAGCAGGAAAACATTCAAAAACTGAACAAAGTCCTCCATGACTGGAGCATGGTCAATGTGGGGGAGAGTGAAGCATGATGAATAAGATGAAGGTCTCAGTCTAGGTAGTTGTAGATTATGTGGGGCTTCTCTTCTTTGTTAGCAATGGTAAAGATCCTGGAGTTTAGTGTAAGCACATTGGAAAGTCACTGAAAGTTGTTAAGTAAATGAGTTACATGACTAAATTTGGTAACAAATATATAAGCGTGAATGTACTGGTAAGAATGAATTAAAATGAGGCAGGCAGTAATTCTAGATGCACATAGGCTTGTTAAGAGAGAATTTCAGAATATCAGAAAATGTAATTTGACTAGACTGCTAGCAAAGAAGATAGAAAGAAACGATGAGATTCCAGACATGTTAACAAGGGAGACTTGATAGAACAAGGTGATTGCTTCGAAATTGAGGAGGGTTCAGGGATATGGAGTCAGCAAGTACTTCCATGTTTTCAACTTGAGCAATTAAGTGAATGGTGGCATATTTTCTGGAAAAGCCAAGTTGGAAAGGGAATGATGGCTTCAATTTTATTTCTGTTGAGTTTGTGATACTTGGGAGTCCTTTAAGCAAAATATACAGAACACAAATATTAGGGTCTGGATTTCAGAAGACATAAACATTTAAGATGTGGCAGTGTTTGATGGCAAATGAAGCCATACATCTGAACAAAATAAAGACACAGTAAGCCAGGAGAAGAGACAAGAGCCTAGGATGGCACCCTGAGGAGCTCTAACAATTAATGCTTGGATAGAGAAGAATGAGATTGTCAGGATTTTGAGAAGGAATGTTCAGAGAACAACAACAAAAAAGTAAATAGATATGGCATTATGGAAGTTAAGGGGATAGAAATTTAAAGAAAGAGGAAATTGTCAACTTTGTCAAATATGGTTGGGAGATACTTCATTTGCATGTTGTATTAGTTACTGGAAGAGATACATTAAGATATCCAATATGATTGTTGATTTGTCCAGATCTCTATTTAGCTGTTAATTTTGCTTTATCCATTTTGAAGGTACATTATTATTAAAATTTTATTTTTCCATATATCCTATTGATTTGACCCATTTTATCAGGGTGAAATGCTTTGTATCTCTTATTATATTTCTTGCCTGATACTAATATAAACAAATTAATATTTTTGGGGTTAGGGGTTGCATGCATCTGGAGACATATCTGTGTCATTATAAAGTAGTTTTATTCTAAACAACCCAGGGCTGTTTTTTTTTTTCTCAGTATTACAATTTTTGTATGTTAACCAAAGTGTTTAATATATAATCTATCATCTTGTTATTTTCTTTTCATCCTATTTTTTTTCTTTATTTTTCCACTCTACCATTTTTGCTACTCTTAATTATTTTACTTCTACATATAGTGGATACCCTGCATTCATTACTATTATTGTTTCTTTAAACAGTCAGTTATTTTTTGTATTTACCAATATTTTACTATTCATAAGAAGTTCATTTATTTTTGCATGTCTGTTTTTCATCCACTACCACTTTCCTTCAATCTGCAAAATGTCTTTTGAAAATACATTGGTGTACAACTACTGGTGTGATGGTTAACACTGATCATCAACTTGAATGGATTAAAGGATGAAAAGTATTGTTTCTGGGTATGTCTGTGAGGGTGCTGCCAAAGGAAAGGAGACTAACATTTGAGTCTGGACTGGGAGAGGCAGATGCACCCTCAATCTGGGTGGGTACCATCTAATCAGCTGCCAGTGTGGCTATAATAAAAGCAGGCAGGCTGGGCGTGGTGGCTCACGCCTGTAATCCCAGCACTTTGGGAGGCCGAGCCAGGCAGATCATGAGGTCAGGAGATTGAGACCATCCTGGTGAACACGGTGAAACCCCGTCTCTACTAAAAATACAAAAAAATTAGCCGAGCGTGGTGGCAGGCACCTGTAGTCCCAGCCACTTGGGAGGCTGAGGCAGGAGAATGGTGTGAACCCGGGGGGCGGAGCTTGCAGTGAGCTGAGATGGCGCTGCTGCACTCCAGCCTGGGGCGACAGAGCGACACTCAGTTTCAAAAAAAAAAAAAAAAACCAGGCAGAGGAACATGGAAGGCCTAGACTGGCTAAGTATTCTGGCCTCCATCTTTCCCCTGTGCCCAGTGCTTCCTGCCCTTGAACATTTTGAACATTAGACTCTAAGTTCTTAAGTTCTTCAGCTTTTGGACACTTGGACTTACACCAATGATTTGCCAGCGGTTTTTGTACCTTCAGCCACAGACTGAAGGCTGCACTATTGGCTTTCCTACTTTTGAGGTTTTGGACTTGGACTGGCTTCCTTCTCCTCAGCTTGCAGATGGCCTATTGTGGGACTTCACCTTGTGATCATGTGAGTCATTTCTCCTAATAAACTCCCCTTCATATATTCATTTATCCTATCAGTTCTGTCCCTTTAGAGAAACCTGACTAATACAACTAGTGATAAATTATCTCAGCATTTGGATAACTGAGACCATCTTTATTTTACCTTCATTTAAAAAATACTGTCTATTTTGCATGATTGCAGATTCATATGCAGTTGTAAGAAATAATACAAAAAGATATTTTTTTACCTTTCAACCAGTTTCCTCCAATGATAACATCTTGAATAGTTACAGTACAATATCACAAACAGGAAACTGACAGTGAGACAATCTTATTCAGATTGCTGCAGTTTTACAGTCATTTCTGTGAGTGTGTGTGTATTATATTCAAAGAAATTTTATCACATACATATGTTGTGTGACTACCACCACAGTCAAGATACAAAACAGTTCCATCACAAGAATCCCTTGTGCTTCCCTTTAATTGTCACAACCACCTCCCCCTTAATTTCTGGCATCTAAAGAAGCTAGAAAAAGGAGAGAAACATAAATCCAAAGCAAGAAAAAAGGAAGGAAACAATAAAGACAAGGGTAGAAATAAAAAAGTTGAAAACCCAAATACCGTAGAGAAATATAATTGCAACAAACGATGGTTCTTTGAAAAAAAATCAATACAATTGATAAACACTTAGCAATAGTAACAAAGATCAAAAAGAGACAAGATGCAAATCATCAATAACAATAATGAGACAAAGATATCAGAGCAAATCTTAAAGCTCTTAAGAGGATAGTAAGATAACACTATGAGCAATGTTACACTAACAAATTCCATAAATTAAAAGAATTGGAACAAGTCCTTAAAAATCAGAAGCTACCACAACTCAGCAAAGATGAAAGAGAGAACATGAATAGTCTTGTGGATATTAAAGGAATTGAATGCATTAATTTAAAATCTGCAGAATAAGGAATTTCCAGGCCCAGATGGTTTCTCTGGAGAATTCTACCAAACACTTAAAGAATTAGGACAACACTGGATCCAAGATGGCCAACCAGATGCAGCCAGAAGAAACATTTTCCATTGAGAGACTGGGATATCAAGAAGATTGGCACACTTCTAGCAGATCATCAGAGTAATGGCATTGAAAGCAAGCAGAGGGAAGACGCAGATGCTGGGATGAAGGTGAAGGAAGATGGGAACTCTGCACAGGGCTACTGTGCACCAGGATTCATTTCTGGCACCCAACAACTCCTGTGGAGGGAGTGAGTTGAACAGGCAAGGAGCAACCCGCTCTTGCCATAGGCCTCTGGAATTCTGGCAGGAGGAGACTCCTTGAACACTACAGACACTGAAGTTGTCAGGGAGAGCTGCTTAGAGAAGTGGTAGGGGCAGAACTCCAGCCAAGGTGGAGCCCAATGGGTTTGGTGCAGGAGCGCCTGCAGCAGAGCACAGCCAGGAGCACCCATCCCTCTAGGCTCACTATGTTCCCATAGGAGACTTTAGCCCTAGAGGAATTATCAGGCCTGAACTCTGTAGGGTGGTCTTGCCCATGAGACCGGGTGGTCTGACCTGAGCACCCCTTAATCAATTGGCCTCTCCCAGGTCCTGCAGCCTGGCCATGCCTGCGTGCAGTGTAGCCCCCAGGTACCTCCTGGGGGCCTGTATCATAGCTCCTGCACTGGCAGACTGCACCTGACCAGCAGAGTGCTACAGCAAAGTGGCCTCTGGACACACACAAAACCACCTGCTCCCTCCTGAACTGCAGCCTCTCCAATACTACTTTGCCTACAAGCACTCACCCATGACCACCCCCACATCACATTGCCAGCATGTATGTGTGCAGTTGGACCTTGATTTCCCTTCCTTGTTAGTGCGTGTGTGTGTGTGTGTGTGTGTGTGTGTGCCTGCTGTGTCACTGCTGCCAGCATAAGCGCACCCCACCCTCGCTGTCACTGCTGCACCATTGTCATTGGAGCATTGGTGAGCACCAAGCCCACCAGACCTACCCACCTCCTGCCAGTGGTCTGAGCCTATGCTGACACTGCTGCTGGTAAGAAACCAGGCATACAAAAAAAGAGGACTTGCCCCCAGCCCTAAGTGACCGCCACTGCCAGTGTGAATGTACACAGAGTGTGCACACAGTACTGTGCCCAACAGCACCCTGTCCTCATACTAACACCATGATCGGTGCAAATGCATGCACATTTGCCAGCGGGGACTCCCTGCCCCTCCAAGCCATACTGCTACTGCTGCTGCTGTGATGCCTGCACAGAGGCCAGCATCCTCACACTCACTAGCATCCTGCCACTGCCAAGGATTGTGCATTCCACCTTGCTACTGCTGCCACTGCTGCCAGCACATGCAAATGAAGACAGATCTCAGGACACTGTCCAATGAAATGCTTTGGCTGGCACCACCCATTGGAGTGTTGTGACGAGAAGTCTGGGAGCACTTCACCCCCTCCAGCACAGCAAGTTTAAATCTCAAGGAACCAAAGAACAAAGCTGGGGTCCAATACTACTCTCCCAGAATTAGGGCAAGTAGTCCAGGAGTCCTGAACTGAGCCTTGGCCCCCTAAAATCTTCCAGTAATTAAGCCAGTTGACTGAAGAAACCTTATACAACAATCAAACCCCAAAGGGCATCGAATGGGATAAAAGAAAAAAAAATCCAAAGAACAGAAACTTCAAAGATTGAAGGAACATTAGCCCATGAAGATGAAAAAGAACCAGCACAAGAACTCTGGCAACTCAAAAAGCCAGAGTGCCTTCTTTCTTCCAAACAGCTACATTAGTTCTTCAGCAAGAGTTATTAAGTGGGCTGAGATGGCTGAAATGACAGAAACGTAATTAAGAATATGTATAGAAATGAAGATCATGAAGATTCAGGAGAATATTGAAATCCAACCCAAGGAAGCTAAGAATAATGAAAAAGTGACACAAGAGCTGACAGACAAAATACCCAGTATAGAAATATATGTAATCAACCTTATAGAGCTGAAAAAACACTCTACAATAATTTCATAAGACAACTGTAAGTATTAACAGGAGAATGGACCGAGTAGAGGAAAGAATCTCAGAGCTTGAAGACTGACTTTCTGAAATAAGGCAGTCAGATAGGAATAAAGAAAAAAAAAGAAGAAAGGGAATGACAATAACAAAACCTCCCAAGAAATATAGGATTATGTCAAGAGACAAAATCTATGACTCACTGGCACCCCTGAAAGGGATGGAGAGAATGGAAGCAACTTGGAAAACATATTTCAGGATGCCATTCATGAGAATTTACTCAACTTAGCTAGAGAGGCCAACATTCAAATTTAGGAAAGGCAGAGAACCCCCACAAAATACTCCACAAGAAGATCATACCCAAGGCACATAATCATCAGATTCTCCAAGGGCAAAATAAAATAAAAAACGTTAAAGGTAGCCAAAAAGAAAGGACAGGTCATCTATGAAGGGAAGCCCATCACACTAACACAATACCTCTCAGCAGAAACTCTACAAGTCAGAAGAGATTAGGGACCTATACTCAACATTCTTAACATCAAGAAATTCTAGGCAAGCATTTCATATTCAGAGAAACTAAGCTTTATAAGTGAAGGAAAAATAAAATCCTTTTCAGACAATCAAATGCAGAAAGAATTTGTCACCAGTAGACCTGCCATAAAGAGCTCCTGAAAGAAGCACTAAATATAGAAACACTGTTACCAGCCACTACAAAAACACACTGGAGTAAACAGACCAGTAACACTACAAAGCAACCACATGAATAAGTCAGCATAATAAACAGCTAACAACATGATGACAGGATCATATCCACACATATCAATACTAACCTTAAACGTAAAAGGGCTAAATGCTCAAATTAAAAGGCACAGAATGGCAAGCTGGATAAAGAAGCAAGACTCAGTGGAATGCTGTCTTCAAAAACCCATCTCACATGCAATGACAGCCATAGGATCAAAATACAGGGATGAAAAAAAAAATCTACCAAGGAAATAGAAAACAGAAAATAGCAGGGGTTACAATTCTAATTTCAGACAAAACAGACTTTAAACCAACAATGATAAAAAAAAAAAAGAAGGATATTGCATAATTGTAAAGGGTTTATTTCAACAAGAAGATCTAACTATCCTAAATATATATGCATTCAACACAGGAGCACCCAGATTCACAAAGCAAGTTCTTAGAGACTTTCAAAGACACTTAAACTCCCACACATTAACAGTGGGAGACTTCAACACCCCTCTGACAGCATTAAACAGATCAACAAGGCAGAAAATGTATATATTTAAGACCTAAACTCTACTGTGGGCCAAATGTTTCTGATAGACATCTACAGAACTCAATACTCTAAAAACCAGAACGGGCCAGGTGCGGTGGCTCAAACCTGCAATCTCAGCACTTTGGGAGGCCGAGGCAGGAGTTCAAGACCAGCCAGACCAACATAGTGAAATCCCGTCTCTACTGAAAATATAAAATTAGCTGGGTGTAGTGGTGCATGTCCATAATCCCAGCTACTTGGGAGGCTGAGGCAGGAGAATTGCTTGAACCTGGAAGGCAGAGGTTGCAGTGAGCTGAGATCTCACCACTGCACTCCAGCCTGGGCAACAAGAGCGAAACTTCATCTTAAAAAATACATAAATAAAAAAACAGAATGTACATTCTTCTCATCTGCATATGGCACATACTAGAAAATCAACCACACAATCAGACATAAAATAATCCTCAGCAAATGCAAAAGAACCAAAACCATACCAACTACTCTCTCAGACCATAGCACAATAAAAATAGAATTCAAGACTAAGAAATTACTCAAAACCATACAGTTACATGGAAATTAAACAACCTGCTCCTGAATGACTTCTGAGTAAATAAAGAAATTAAGGCAGAAGTCAGGAAGTTCTTTGAAACTAATACTGAGAACAAAGGTATAACATACCAGAAGTTCTGGGTCACAGCTAAGGCAATGTTAACAGGAAAATTTTCAGCAATAAATGCTCACATCAAAACGTTAGGAAGATCTCAAATTAACAACCAAACATTATAACTAAAAAAAAAAAAATGAAAAAAAAAAACAACTAGAGAAGAAAGACCAAACCACACCCAAAGTTAGAGGAAGACAAGAAATAACCAAAATCAGAGATGAACTGAAGGAGATTGAGACATGAAAAACCATTTGAAAGACCAATGAAGTTAGGAGCTGATTTTTTTAAAAAACAGATAAATAAACTGCTCACCAAATTAATAAATAAGAAAAGATAGAATATCCAAATAAACACAGTCAGGAATGACAAATGGGATATTACCATTGACCCCACAGAAATAACCATCAGAGACTATTATGAACACCTCTATGCACAGAAACTAGAAAATCAAGAAGAAATGGATACATTCTTGGATACATACACACACCAAAAATTGAACCAGGAAGAAATTGAATCTCTGAACAAGAACAAACAAATCCATGAACAGACAAATAACAGATAACAAGCTCCAAGATTGAATTGGTAATAAGTAAGCAGCCTACCAACCAAAAAAACAAAACAAAACAAAACAGAAACCACAAACCCAGGACCAGATGGATTCACAGCTGAATTCTACCAGATGTACAAAGAAGAGCTGGTACCATTCCTACTAAAATGGTTCAAAAAATTAAGGAGGAGCGACTCCTCCCCAGCTCATTCTATGAGGCCAGCATCATCCTGATACCAAAACCTGGCAGAGACACAGCAAAACAAGAAAACTTCAGGCCAATATCCTTGATGAACATCATGCAAAAATTCTCAAAAAATACCACCCAACTGAATCCAACAACACATCAAAGATCTCATCCACCATGATCTGGTAGGCATGTTGCTGGTTTATAGGAATTCTATTCAGTTTTGTATGTTGACTTTCTATTCTGAAACTTTGCTGAAGTTGTTTATCAACTTAGGAATCTTTTGTGCCAAGACTATGGGCTTCTCTAGGTATAGAATCATGCTATCTTGGCATATGTTTCACGGACACTTAAAAAGATTGTATATTTTGCAGTTGTTGAGTATTCTGAAAATATCAAATAGAACTTGTTAGTTAATGGTATTACTAAGTTTTTCTATATCCTCGATTCAATGATATGCCTATGAAACTAACATTGGCATTCTTCACAGAACTAGAAAAAACTAATTTAGAATCCATATGGAACCAAAAATGAGAACAAAGAGCCAAGGCAATCCTAAACAAAAAGAACAAACGTAGAAGCATCACACTAACTGACTTCAGAGTATACTACAGGGCTTTATTAACCGAAACAGCATGGTACTGGTACAAGAACAGATACATGGACCAATAGAACCGCATAGAGAACCCAGAAATAAGACCACATGCCAACAAAAATCTGACAACCTAGGCTATACCATTCAGGACACAGGCATGGGCAAAGATTTCAAAATGAAGATGCCCAAAGCAATTGCAACAAAAGCAAAAATTGGCAAATGGGATCAATTAAACTAAAAAGGTTTTGCACAGCAAAATAAACTATAAACAGAGCAAACAGAAAACCTACAGAATGGAAGAAAAATTTTGAAAACTATGCATCTGACATAGGTCTAATATAAAGCATCTATTAGTAATGTAAACAAATTTGCAAGAAAAAAATGCCAAACATCTCTATAAAAAGTGGGCAAAGAACATAAACAGACACTTTTCAAAAGAAGACATACATGTGGCCAAGAAGCATGTGAAAGAAAGCTCAATATCACTGATCATTAAGGGAATGCAAATCAAAACCACAATGAGATACCATCTCACACCAGTCAGAATGATTATTATTACAAAGGCAAAAAATATCTGGTGCTGGTGAGGTTTACACTGTTGTAAAGGTGTTTACACTGTTGGTGGGAGTATAAATTAGTTCAACTATTGTGGAAGGCAGTGTGGTGATTTCTCAAAGACCTAAAGTCAGAAATACCATTTGACCCGGTAATCCCATTACTGGGTATATACTCAAAAGAATATAAATCATTCTATTATAAAGACACATGTACTCATATATTTATTGCAGCACTGTTCACAATAGCAAAGACATGGAATCAACCTACATGCCCAGCAGTGATAGACTGGATAAAGAAAACATGGTAGTTATACACCATGGAATACTATGCAGCCATAAAACAGAATGGGATCATGTCCTTTGCAGGGACATGGATAGAGCTGTAGGTCATTATTCTTAGCAAACTAACACAGAAACAGAAAATCAAATACTGCATGTTCTCATTTATAAGTGGGAGCTAAGTGATGAGAACACATGGCCACATAGAGGAGAACAACACACACTGGGCATATCAGAAGTTGGAGGTTAGGAGGGGGAAAGGACCAGGAAAAATAACTAATGGATACTAGGCTTAATACCTGGGTGATGAAATAAACTGTACAACACACCCCCATGACACACGTTTACCTATGTGACAAACCTGCACATCCTGCACGTGTATCCCTGAACTTAAAGTTAATAATAATAATAATCTCCATTTATTAGTGGATATAATTGATTAAAGTAATTATTACATTGGAGGGCACAATGACCAAAACTAAGTGGAACAATAATGTCAGGCAAGTTTGTAGTTAAAGAATGTAAGAGCTCCCAGCCTGAAATTGTCATAGAAGAACAATCAACACTGGACCAGTTTTAGGACCTAGAAAGACTAATGCTAGCCTCAACATGCTTAGTGGTAGATCCAGGAAGGGGAAACATATGATGGCCTCTAAAGGAAAAAAATAATAAGCAGAAGGACAGGGTGAATACAAGCAAAACAAAAGTTTTGCCTCTGGTATTCTGACATACCATCTGATGGAGCATAGCAGTTGACAATAAACAACATGAAATAAGAAGCATGTTACTTTTTGTGCTCCAGTCAATTAAGGTAGAATGTGATATAGCAAATGGCAAAGCTCATATATAAGAAACTGAATCGTTAGTGGGATGGGGCATGTGGGAATTCCAGATGCAAAGAGCATTCCCTTCTTCTCCAATTCATAAATAAGATAAAAATAAAAGGTGCAAGTAATAGAGAAAAGTTAGGTCTAAACCAAACTTTAGAAAAATCACAAGGGCTGTCATAAAGTTCAGTGACATTTGACAATATTCTACACAAATCTATAGTAATGGTTATTCTACAAATTTTACTTAAAATCAGAGGGTAAGCGATTAAGCAAATTTATTTCAGAGGAATGAATAAAATTGGCAAAGAAATAGACTGATAAAATGGTTGCTTTATAGAAGTAACAAAAGATTAGGATCTAGAATCTTTGGTCCCTTGATTTGTCACTTTTATTAACTAGTTGTGGAATTTAAGCATAGTACCTCATGTATTAAACACATTTTGGGACTCAAAGGAATGCTTGTTTTCCATGACTCATTTTTTGGGGGAGAATTTTACAAAATTGTCATGAGAAGGAACTTTGAGATGGATAAAATAGCCTTTTAAAGTTAGTAGTACTTTACAGTAATAGTAAAGATAGGATATGCAGGTAGAAATTTAAAACAAATATCGCACGTAAAGTTGACTTGAAAGTGAGGAAGGAGTCCTTGTGCTTTGTTGTCATTGGTTATAAATGGACCATTTCACGTATTTCTTGTGTCATGGTTATTCACAATAGCAAAGACTTGGAATCAACCCAAATGTCCATCAGTGACAGACTGGATTAAGAAAATGTGGCACATATACACCATGGAATACTATGCAGCCATCAAAAAGGATGAGTTTGTGTCCTTTGTAGGGACATGGATGCAGCTGGAAACCATCATTCTTAGCAAACTATCACAAGAACAGAAAACCAAACACCGCATGTTCTCACTCATAGGTGGGAACTGAACAATGAGATCACTTAGACTCGGGAAGGGGAACATCACACACCGGGGCCTATCGTGGGGAGGGGGGAGGGGGGAGGGATTGCATTGGGAGTTATACCTGATGTAAATGACGAGTTGATGGGTGCTGACGAGTTGATGGGTGCAGCACAGCAACATGGCACAAGTATACATATGTAACAAACCTGCACGTTATGCACATGTACCCTAGAACTTAATAATAATAAAATAAATAAATAAATAAATAAATAAATAAATAAATAAATAATGGACCATTTCATGTGTTTCTTTACTTTCTTTGTGGCTACAGTATACTATTATAAAAGGCACAATTTTCTTTTTCACTTCAAAACTAATCCTCTAAGTGCCAAAATATAAAGTGTTAGTTATCTATTTTATTAATTCATAAATATCAACTGTTACAGAAGAATTAAAGAATGGGTATTCTGGTACTTAATTTGGACAAACCAGAAAGAATGTACTCAGAAGAAAGATGATCAGAGCCTTGATTAAAATGGTGATAATATACGTAAAGTTAAATAACATTAGTTTATACAACTAACACTGATGTAGCACCAAATATATGACAGGGACAATTACAAATAAGACCCAAACCATGAGAATTCAAGTAGAAGAGATTTCAGACTGTATTTCCATGACAAAGAAAAAAGTCCTTAAAAAATTAAGGAAATGTAAAAATATTTTCAGATAAAAACAAAAGAATTTGTTGTTAGGAATCCTAACTTTAAATAATTACTGAAGGAATTTGTCTAAACAGCAAAAATAAATAAATAAATAAATAAATAAATGACAGAAAAACTCTCGAACTTCAGAAAGGAAGGAACACTGGAATGGGGAACAATAAAATCAGTATGGTAGACTAGGATTCTTATTCAATTCTTAATTCATATTTTATGGTTGAAACAAAAGTTATAAAACTACCTGAGGTGGTACATAATATGTGTAGGAAAAATACCTGACAATTATAAGAGCCGTATATGACAACCCCCCAGCTAACATCATACTGAACGGGCAAAAATGGGAAGCATACCCCTTGAAAACCAGCACAAATCAAGGATGGCCTCTCACCACTCCTATTCAAGGTAGTATTGGAAGTTCTGGCCAGGGCAGTCAGGCAAGAGAAAGAAAGACAGAGCATCCAAATAGGAAAAGAGGAAGTGAAACTATCCCTGTTTGCAGATGGCATGATCCTGTATCTAGAAAGCCCCCGGTCTCAGCCCAAAAGCTTCTTAAGCTGATAAACAACTTCAGCAAAGTCTCAGGATACAAAATAAATGTGCAAAAGTCACGAACATGACTATACATCAAAATTAGTCAAGCCGAGAGCCACATTAGGAAAGAACTCCCATTCAAAATTGCCACCAAAAAAAAAAAAAAAAAAAAAAATACCTATGAATACAGCTAACAAGGGAAGCAAAGGATCTCTACAAAGAGAACTACAAACCACTGCTCAAATAAATCAGAGATGACACAAACAGGAAAAAACTTCCCATGCTCATGAATGGGAAGAATCGATATGCTTAAAATGGCCATACTGCCCAAAGCAACTTAGAGCCTCCTGCTTTCTACTTTTTGCTTGGGATTGTCTTGGCTATTTGGGGGGTCTTTTCTGGTTCCATATGAATTTTAAAACAGTTTTTTTCTAGTTCTGTAAAGAATGTCGTTGGTAGTTTTATAGGAATGCCATTGAATGTGTAAATTGCTTTGGGCAGTATGGTCATTTTAATGAGATTGATTCATCCTATCCATGAACATGGAATGTTGTTCTGTTTGTTTCATCTCTGATTTCCTTCAGAAGTGTTTTGTAATTCTCGTCGTAGAGACATTTCACATCTCTAGTTGGTTGTATTCCTAAACATTTTATTATGTTTGTGGCAATTGTGAAAAGAACTGCATTCCTGATTTTTTTTAATTTAATTTTTAAATTCAGGGGTATATGTGCAGGTTTGTTACATAGGTAAACGTGTGTCATGGAGGTGTGTTGTACAGTTTATTTCATCACCCAGGTATTAAGCCTAGTATCCATTAGTTATTTTTCCTGGTCCTCTCCTCCTAACCTCCAAC
The DNA here is from genome assembly GCF_037993035.2 of Macaca fascicularis. NCBI lineage: Eukaryota > Metazoa > Chordata > Mammalia > Primates > Cercopithecidae > Macaca > Macaca fascicularis. Next base: position 33,466,235 of record NC_088395.1, read on the forward strand.
TTCTGATATGCCCAGTGCATGTTGTTCTCCTCTATGTGGCCATGTGTTCTCACTGCTTAGCTCCCACTTATAAGTGAGAACATACAGTATTTGATTTTCTGTTTCTGTGTTAGTTTGCTAAGAATAATGACCTATAGCTCTATCCATGTCCCTGCAAAGGACATGATCCCATTCTGTTTTATGGCTGTATAGTATTCCATGGTGTATAACTACCATGTTTTCTTTATCCAGTCTATCACTGCTGGACATTTAGGTTGATTCCATGTCTTTGCTATTGTGAACAGTGCTGCAATAAATATATGAGTACATGTGTCTTTATAATAGAATGATTTATATTCTTTTGAGTATATACCCAGTAATGGGATTACCGGGTCAAATGGTATTTCTGACTTTAGGTCTTTGAGGAATCGCACACTGCCTTCCACAATAGTTGAACTAATTTACACTCCCACCAACAGTGTAAATGCCTTTCTTTTTATCTACAACCTTGCCAGCATCAGATATTTTTTAACTTTCTAAGAATAGCCATTCTGACTGGTGTGAGATGGTATCTCATTGTGGTTTTGATTTGCATTCCTCTAATATTAGTGACGCTAAGCTTTTTTTCATATGCTTGTTGGTCGCATGTATGTCTTGTTTGAGAATTGTGTCTTCATGTCCTTTGCCCATTTTTTAATGTTTTTTTTTTTCTTGTATATTTGTTTAAGATCTAAAGGGATATTCTTGAGCCACATATAATATTATTCCTAGATAATGATAGGCAGCGTTTACTAAAACATTCATCTTGAGATTAAGTGAAAACACTTATTATTTCAAACTTAAGAAATGATCCTAGTGTTGGAAATTCAAATTTCAGAAAATAGAAGTAATGGTGACCTCAAAGAAAGGAGAACATTTACCGATAGCCATAAATATTCTGCACTTAACAGTTACCCAGAAGTTCATAAATATAATTCATAAATGATAAAAATTGCTTTTGTCTTCAAATTACTGATAAAAATTATAGTCATTATAAACACAGCATATAATTTCGACTGAGAGGGAATTCCTTTTTGTGTATATTTTTAGCAGTTTACAGTAACTACAATCCCTATAATTTCTGTTTTAGGTGCTAAATGAAATGATCAGATAATCAAAATCATTTTTTGCAACCCACAGCCATTAGTTTGTCATAACAGGGTTTACGATTGCATACTGGATCATTTACCTGCAGACAGTGTACTTTTTAGATTCATTGCTGCCTCTCTTTGTTCCTTTCCTGCTTCCTGTATTCTAAAGTGCTAATAATTCATGAAAGGTAAGAGAGTATAATATCACAGGGAAATAAGTTAATGCATAACATTTGCATTTTGTTCCAAATGTCCAAAGTGATAACCTATACATGGTTTCTGAAATTTAGCAGCTTCTTACAAATGAGACAGTTTAAATCTTTCTTCACAAATAAATTTTCTTCCCCTTTTGGCTTTAAAATAATCACAAAGATAACACATTAAGAGAATAATCTAAAACAGGATGACCAAACCTAAAACCAAATGTATGAAAGAAGGTTTGCATGAACCATCTCACTAAGTTAAAATAAAAACTAATTCAGATAATCACCTTTAATTTTGCCTTCTCAATGTGCTAAGCATATGAATTCGTAAGATTTCTCACCAATGTAATATTGTGGAGATTATTCCCTATTAAAAGTGTTGCTTCTGTGAAGCAGCCAATTTGTTTTACATATCTGATGTGTATGACAGATCAGAGATTTGTTTTTCATTTTTTTAAGTCACAGTTGAGATACTCAACTGCAATGATTTTGCGGTAGAAAACATAAAATAAACATTCCCTACTGTATTTTTGCAAAGATATAGGCACAGGGACAGCTCAATAACTTTCCCACAGTTCAGCTACCCACAAGTGGAGATGGATCCACCTGGTCATTGAGTAACATATTCCTTTGCCTATGCCAAGAATCGGCTCTTGAAACACAGCAACATAGAATGTTACCAAAAATGAGGGACCAACATCTTAGATCATTCCACCACAAAAAGATAGAATCAGAGGATATTAGAAAAAGAAGAGACTGACCTTTCAGATCATCTTTTTCAACCCTCTCTATTTATGGATAAAAACCTATTACCTATAGAGAAAAAAAAAAAAGAGAGAGAGAGAGAGCCCACAATAGAAAAGTTAATAATAGTGCTGAGACGAAACCTCTGAATGTCATTCCAGTGCACTTGACCTTTTGGTAACTCTTAAAGGTCACAATCCCTTATAGACTAGTGGCTCCAGGTTTCTACACTGTCTTACTGCATATGTTTTGAAATAGTTTCTGTGTAAATAAACTTCCCTCAACTTGTGCAATTTTGAGTGTGCTGTCTGTTTTCTGTTATGATATGACGGATACACTAGCTCCTAGTCATCTTACAAACATTCTGAGCTTTAGTTTTTCATCTGTAAAAGAGAGGTATAATGTAGATCTCACAGAGTTGAAATGAAAATCAAATGAGATAATATACATAAATCACTTAACAAAGTACCTGACACACAGTAAACTCCCAATTAATGTTAATTATCACTAGTGGGTATACTATGTCTTACTCTTTCCTATAAATAGAGATGTGTAGAAAATTTTAATATTTCATATGTTTAAGGGAAAAAATGTTGTAGGAATATCAGTAGCTACTTGAGATAATTATTCTATTATGTATTTACAAATTCTAATTAATTGAAGATACATGGTCTAATTTTAATGTATCTTCTTATTCTACACTGAAACCTCTCCAAATAGAAACTGTGAATATTTTAATATGTCATAATTTTACTATTTTCTATCTGGTATTATAAGACAATGACTTAGGATAAGAATCCATCTATCACATTAAAAATATTTTGGGAAAGAATAAAGTTTCTTAGGTAACAAAAGTTTTCAAAAATTGTTTATCTTCAAGATAACAAATATCACCAACATGACCATTTATCACCATATCATAGATACATGCACCGGAAATCAAAATATATTTTTTTCTTTTTTAAATTTTATTTCAATAGTTTTGGAGGAACAGGTGGTGTTTGGTTTCATGGAAAAGTTCTTTATTGGTGATTTCTGAGATTTTGATGCACTCATCACCCGAGCAGTGCACACTGTACCCAATGTGTAGTCTTTTATCCCTCACCCTTCTCCCACGCTTCCCCCCGAGTCACCAAAGTTCATTATATCATTCTGATGCCTTTGCGTTCTCATAGCTTAGCTCCCACTTAAAATTGAGAACATACGATGTTTGGTTTTTCATTCCTGAGCTACTTTACTTAGACTAATAGTCTCCAACTCCACCCAGCTTGCTGCAAATGACACTATTTCATTCCTTTTTATGGCTGAGTAGTATTCCAGGGTATATATACACCACATTTTCTTTAACCACTCATTGGTTGATGGACATTTAGGCTGGTTGCATATTTTTGCAATTGTGAATTGTCCTGCTATAAACACACGTGTGCAAGTACCTTTTTCATATAATTACTTCTTTTCCTCGGGGTAGATACCCAGCAGTGGGATTGCTGGATCAAACAGTAATTCTACTTTTAGTTCTTTAAGGAATTGCCATACTGTTTTCCTTAGTGGTTGTATTAGTTTACAATGCCACCTGCAGTGTAAAAGTGTTCCCTTTTCACCAACATCTGTTATTTTTTGATTTTCTAATTATGACCATTCTTGCAGAAGTAAGGTCATATCTCACTATAGTTTTGATTTGCATTTCCCTGATAATTGGTGGTGTTGAGCACTGTTTCGTATGTTTGTTGGACATTTGTATATCTCCTTTTGAGAACTGTCTATTCATATTCTTAGCCCACTTTTTGATGAGATTTTTTTTTTCTTGCTGATTTGAGTTCCTCGCAGATTCTGGATATTAGTCCTTTGTCAGATGCATAGTTTGTGAATATTTTCTCCCACTATGTGGGCTGTCTGTTAACTCTGCTGAATATTTATTTTGCTATGCAGAAGCTTTTTAGTTTAATTAGGTTCCATTTATTTATTTTTGCTTTTGTTGTATTGGCTTTTGGGTTCTTGGTCATGAACTTCCAGAAGTTGTAATTTTTTTTAATTTATGATATCTATTTCTGTGGAACGTTTTTCATCCATATCCTGTATTGTCCTTTTTAATTTTTTTAAGTTGGTTTTCACCTTGCTCCGGTATCTCCTTGAGTAGCTTAATAATCAACCTCCTGAATTTCAGAGATTTCTTCTTGGTTTAAATACATTGCTTGGGGGACTAGTGTGGTCTTTTGGGGATGTTATGGGTCCTTGTTTTATCATATTACAATAATTACTTTTCTGATTCCTTCTCATTTGGATTGACTATTTCAGTGGAAAAGTCTGGAACTCTAGGGCTGCTGTTTAGATTATTTTGTCCCACAGGGTGATCCCTTGATGTGGTGCACTCCCCATTCCCCTATGGATGGTACTTCCTGTGAGCCAGTCTGCAGTGATTGCTATTGCTCTTCTGGGTCTAGCCACCCACTGTGGCTACCAGGCTCTGGGCTAGTGCTGGGGAATGTCTGCAAAGAGTTCTGTAATGTGATTGATCTTCAGGTCTCCCAGCCATGCATACAAGTACTTGCTCTGGTGGAGATGGCAGGAGAGTGAAGCTGACTCTGTGATAATCCTTGGTTGTAGATAACGTTTAGTGTGCTGGCTTTCCCGAATGCTGGTTATGCTAGCAGTAAAGTCACATGGACAGACTCAGGACCACGAGTTAGCCTGAATGTTGCAGGTAGTAGAATGAGTTTTTGTTTTCTCCTTCCTTGGAGCAGGCTTGTTCTGCCATGAGTTGCTGTAACGTTCTGGGTTGGTTGGCCTCCACCCAGGAGGTGGTGCATTCACAAGAGCACCAGCTGCGATATTAAAAGGGGAATATAAGCTTAAAATATCTTAAATAAATGCCAAATAAATGTTCTTTTGCACTGTTTAGAGGTTTAATGTAGACTACGTATATTTCTACCATATCTAGTTCTCTTAACGAGAATCTGATATCCATTTAAGGGAGCTCTTTTCTTTCAATGAAGGTTGATATGAATTTAGCAGACTTGGTTTACATTTTCTTCAACCTGAAACTTTAAATGATGATTTAGAATGTGTAAAGTTATCCCATATTTTTAAAATAAACTTTCCAAATTGGATAGAAATTTAGGTCCAAAAAGAGCATAATGGTTCCTTTAGAGTGGACCACAGATAGAATACAAGTTGGAAATAACTTGCAGTTAGATGAGAGTATCATAAAAATAATATGATTGAATTAATTTAGCTTATATCAGCATCTCTGGCCGACCCTGCTTACAGGGTGCCCAGGGCTAAAATAAGAAGTGTTTATTTGCTGGGGTTTTGGCAGACATTCATGGCAGTGCTCATGTGGACCTTAAAGAGTACATTATTTTTATTTCCTTTCTCATTTTCTTAAGCAGTAGCTTTTGCTTTATGCCTAATTAGGAGATAATAATCAGGTTCAGAATTTTTTTCTTAGTTTTTAATATATTTTGAACCTTGCATAGGCCCCATAAACTAGTTATATACATTTAACTTTCAGTTTTAATTCCTTAGTCTTAAGAAAAACAGCAATGTATTTTAAAATATACTTCATTTTTCAGAGTAGATTTAGGTTCACAGCAAAAATGAGCAGAAGGTACTGAAATTTCTATACACCCACTGCCCCCATGCATGTATAACCTCCCCCATTATCAACACTCCCCACCAGAGCGGTGCATTTTTTACAATAATGAGCCTACATTTGACACATCATTATCATCCAATGTTCATAGCTTGCAGTAAGGTTCACTGTTGGTGTTGTACATTCTATGGGTTTGAATGAATGTATAATGACATATATCTATCATTATACATTCATTAATCATACAGAATATTTTTACTGTTGTAAAAATTCTCTGTGATCAGCCTATTCATCCTTCTCTCTGTGTCCCAATAATAAGGCTTAAATCTAACAAAATATGTACAGCCCCAGGCAACCACTGATCTTTTTACTGCTGCCATATGCTTGCCTTTTCTAGAATGCCATAGGTTTGCCTTTTCTAGAATTACAGTTGGAATCCTACAGTATATAGGCTATTCAGATTCACTTCTTTCCCTCAGTAATATGCATTTAAGGTTCCTGCGTGTCTTTTCTTAGCTTGATAGCTCATTCTTTTTAGCATTGAATAATATTCTATTGTCTGGATGTACTATAGTTTATTTTCCCTTCACCTACTGGAGGATCTTTTGGTTGATTTCAAGTTTTAGCAAGTATGAATAAAGCTGCTCTAAACATCTGTGTGCAGGTTTTGTCTTCGCATAAGTTTTCAACACCTCTGGGTAAGTACCAAATAATGTGATTTCTACATTTCATGGTAAGTGTGTGTTTGTCTTGTGAAAGACTGCCAATCTTTCTTCCAAAGTGGCTAGATGATTTTACATTGCCACTAACAATGAATGAGAGTTTCTATTGCTCTACATCCTGGCCAGCATTTGTTGTCAGTGTTCTGAACTTTGGTCATTCTAACAGGTGTGTTAATAGTATCTCATTGTTTTAATTTGCATTTCACTGATGACAAGTGATGTGGGGCATCTTTTCACATGATTAATTGCCATCTGCAAGTCTTCTTTGGTTAGATGTCTGTTAAAGCCTTCAACTTATTTTTTGTACTAGAGTTGTTTATGTTATATAAAATTTTCAGTTATTTTGAATACATAATAGTTTATGGGGTACATGTGCTATTTTGATATAAATATACATTGTATAATAATCAAATCACAGTAACTGGGGAGTCCATCACAAGCATTTATTACTTTTTTGTGTTATGAACATTTTAATCCTACTGTTTTTGTTAACTATCACTCTCACTAAACATCAAGGGAAATTTTACTCTGAAAATCCAAATTAATGTCAAGGCCATTAAGACCCTAAGGAAAATTTAATTTAACTTATAAAGAAGATATCAGAAATATCTCAAGAAATTACTGGGACAAAGCTAGACAAGTTCAGGGCTAAACAAGATATAGTCAAAATGTAAAAAGCAATGCTTGAAGTTTCCTTGACGATATTGTTAACCTCAAGTTGTAGAAACTGCCTTTATCTTTGCTGGATATGATTTTATCAACTAAAGGATTAAATGGTTTTTTTGTGGAGATGTTGGGTAAGAAAAATGAGACAGATACATGTGCCATATGGCTGTAGGTAGCAAGATATTTTAGAACACATCAGACAAATATATACTCATCCATGCTTTGTGGTACAAGCCTATACCGTGGATTAAATAACTATGGTCTCCAAGTCCAGTTGCTTTATTATTATCATATTCTACAAACCTACTTTAAGGGATATTCTATTGATTTAATCATCATTTATGTACTTATTTAAAATATTTCTTGTTTCTTATGTGGTAAGCACTACTATAGGTACTATGGATTTAGTAGTTGAAAACCATGGTCTCAAGCTTTTAAAACTTACAGTCTATGGAAGACAGACCCACCAACACACATTAAATAATGTGCGATGAGTACTATTAGAAGAGAAATGTAAAAGATATGATAACATATAGCTGAAGGAAGCCTTACTAGAGAAATACATAATATTAGGTGATACATATAAGAAAAACTTGCAAAGAACCAGTCATTTTACTATGTATAAGGAGTAAAGTTGTCTGGTAAACACATTAAAACAGTTAAGACAGAAGTAGCAAAGTTAGTAAATGCATGTATGTTTGGTGACCTCTAAAAAGTTAAGAAGGTCTTAGGCTAGATGAGGTTGGGAAATTAACTTGGGAAACATATTTAATGATACAAATTCCAAGCTAATGATTATGGACTTCAATTTACATGCCCTGTTAATGTTATGGCTATGCCAGGGAGAACTTAAAATCGCAGGACAGGGAATATGGCACATCTTCTTATAGCATGAATCTTACTAGAAGATACGGAAAAATTAGCAGAAGACACATTGTGGAATAGAAGCATGATATTGATGTGACTTGTAAAGGAAAATAAATTAGGCTGATAAATTTTCAATTGTTAGTAGCAATGTTATAATTCAAATCTATTCAGCACAATCATTATGGGACTGAAGGGATAGATATTTGGTCATTTACAGGCATGGAGCCATTGACAAGTTTAGCTAAGCAATGTCATGCTCATGGTACCTAGCAAGACTTCAGTCGATGGGCATAAACCGAGTATAGCAATTTATCTTGAGAACATTTTTAATTTGTTACATATTTATTTTGTAAGTAAGAAATTAGCTGGTGTGAGATGGTATCTCACTGTGGTTTTGATTTGCATTTCTCTGATGGCCAGTGATGATGAGCATTTTTTCATGTGTCTGTTGGCTGCATAAATGTCTTTTGAGAAGTGTCAGAATGGCGATCATTAAAAAGTCAGGAAACGACAGATGCTGGAGAGGATGTGGAGAAATAGGAACACTTTTACACTGTTGGTGGGACTGTAAACTAGTTCAACCATTGTGGAAGACAGTGTGGTGATTCCTCAAGGATCTAGAACTAGAAATACCATTTGACCAAGCAATCCCATTACTGGGTATATACCCAAAGGATTATAAGTCATGCTGCTATAAAGATGCATGCACATGTATGTTTAGTGCGGCACTATTCACAATAGCAAAGACTTGGAACCAACTCAAACTACAAGCTTAATGTGGGCAAAAATGATTTCTTATTTGTTTATTCCTACTTATCCAGAGTCTGAAACAATAATTAGCATAGCGATAATGTCCACAAAACGTAAATGAGTGAAATAATGATTCCTTTTTGGTTAACACTTTTAGGAAGAAAGGGATAGTTGTTAAAGGTATACTACAAAGATAGACTGGATAGACTGGATTATATGATAGACTGGATTAAACAAATGTGACACATATACACCAATGATATGTGACAGACGTATCAATGACATGGTAGACTGGATTAAGAAATGATAGACTGAATTAAGAAAATGTGACACATATTCACCATGGGATACCATGCAGCCATAAAAAAGGATGAGATCATGTCCTTTCTAGGGACATGAATGAAGCTGGAAACCATCATTCTGAGCAAAGTATCGCAAGGATAGAAAACCAAACACCGCATGTTCTCACTCATAGGGGGGGATTGAACAATGAGAACACTTGGACACAGGAAGGGAAACATCACACACCAGGGCCTGTTGTAGGGTTGTGGGGAGAGGGATAGCATTAGGAGATATACCTAATGTAAATGACAAGTTAATGGGTGCAGCACACCAACATGGCACATGTATATATATGTAACAAATCTGCACATTGTGCACACGTACCCTAGAACTTAAAGAATAAAAAAAAAAAATCCCAACAATTAAAAAAAAAAAAGAAATTAGTTGATTTTAGTTTCACTCTTTGTATATATAAGATTTCCTTAGGAAAAATGACATATAAAAGACAAATCTATATTTTAGTGGTGGTACTTCGCAGGCTTTTTTGCACTCAGATGTCTTCCAGGAAATAATAGGCCGAGTCAACTGTTCCTGATTACATTCCCAGAGAGGGACTCTGGATCCTTGGCTTTGAATGAAAAGATACTGGGATACCTAATAAAATATGTTTATATTAACTCTAAGGCAGCAATAGATAGATAAATGATAGATATATTAGGTAGAGAAAGTTCAAATAAATACATTTGAAAATCAAAATAATAAAATAAAATCTCTTCAGAAAGTTTCAGATACAATTCCTAAATTTGCCTTAACTTAAAGCATCACTTGACTGAAAATAATAAGGAATTTTTAGTTTGGTGAGTCTAATGCACGCAGGTGCCTTCTGAATTGTCTGCTTTTCTCAAGCATCTAGGAGATGACAAGCAGGAGGTCAGGATTAACCTGTGACAGCCATCCTCTCCAGATATCTAGGTAATGCCAAGCAAATCAGGAGTGCATCTCTCAGCTTGCTCCACTAGAATTCAAAATGCCATATAAGCATCCAAGGGGTAGATACAGCTTGCCTTCAGAGGACATTGAGATGGAAACATCTTGGTCAGTACTCCATAAAGAGTCTAGATATGTACATTCAAGTCCAGATTTGTTTTGATCATTGTAGTATTATCTTTATTTTATTGTTTTATTATAAAATTAAAAGATGCCAAAGTTAAAGAAAATAAGATTTCCAGATTAAAATAAGTATTTGTCAAACTAATAATAAACATAATTAATATATTTAACTAAATATTTTAATTTTGTGAGAAATGTGAATAGTTTGCTGGCATTTCATGGGATTGTTGGTTTTATGAACTAGAGTTGTGTTTGAAATTACAAAGGAGTATTTATGTTTCTGTGATTGTTAAGTGTAGGTGTCAACTTTCCTGGATTAAGGAATACCTGAAGAGCTAATAAAGCGTATTTTTGGGTGTGTCAATGAAGGTATTTCCAGAGGAGAATGGCATGTGAGTTGGTGAAATGAGTGGGGAAGATACACCCTTAAAGTGGTCAGGCACCATCCAACTGCTGGGTGCACAGATGAAATTAAAAGGCAGAGAAAAAGAGAACTTGTTTTTTCTCTCTGCTGGAACCAGGACACCCTTCTTCCCCTGCACCTGAACATCAGAACTTCAGGCCCTCTCGCCTTTTCATTCCAAGACTTGCACCAGCAGCTCCCTCGTTCACAGGCCTTCAATCTTGGACTGAGAGTGACGTTACTTGCTTCTTTGGTTCTGAGGTTTTCAAATTTGGACTGAGCCATGCTACCAGCTCAGCTGGGTCTCTGGCTTTTAGATAGCCTGTTGTGGGATGTCTCAGCCTCCATGATTGTGTGAGCCAACTCTCCTAACAAATCCCCTTTCATCTATCTATCTATCTATCTATCTATCTATCTATCTATCTATCTATCTATCTATCTATCTATCTATCATCTATCCACCTATCCTATCGCAGAACTCTGACTAATACAGTTTGTAATAAAATAAATTTTGCTGTGATCCCTAATTGTGTATATTTACTTATCCTCCTAATCTAGAAGACAGAAAAAACTCTAAAAATCAGCACTACTTTTTCACTGCATTATTCAAACCATTGCTTCTTTGGAATTTGACAAATAAATCATGACACAGATTTATACACAAAAGCTCACAAAATATGCACTTTAGAATCACAAAAAACTTCTGATCCACAGACCATTTACATAAAAATAGATATCATAGCTATCTCTCCTTTTCACTCTTTCTACTTTTTCAATCTCCATTACTATTCTACCACTTTTACTAACATTTTCCCTAATACCAAAGGAAATTGTTTTCTTCAGGATTTTAGAACAAGAATGATTAATCTGCCTTTTAGCCATTGTTTTACATTTTCATGAATTTTGACCTTATATAGTTTTTATCATTTCCTGATTACATACTCAAGTAAGTATAAATTTGAAGATGACAACTATATATAACTACATTTAAGTTTTTAAAAATGGTATCTACATGGCTTTATCAATATTGTTGAAATGAACTAAAGATTTTTAAGCAAGCATATTTTGGATTCCACCTGAAAGAAACAGTACATTGTGGTTCCCAAGCTCTAGTCATACCCCAAGTGACCATCTAGGATAGTTTCATATGCCTGTGAACTGATGCAGAAATTCACCTGCAGATCAAAAGTGCCACAAGGTATAAACATTGTGCGACAATCACATTCTAGCCAAGGTTTAAAAGAATATGTGGTGCTTTGACAATTTTGAGATTTTTATGTTTTAAAAACTAGGTATTTATACAATTATGATATTTAAAAATATTAAAATGTTATTAAAACTCGTTAAAGACATTTTTCCAGTGAAAGCAACATATCTTTGACTGGGGTAAATTTGGTTTGTTTTAGTGGATATTGAGGAACAAAAAGAAGAGATTAGATGAACAGTGCTTCAGTCATGTTCCACGGACAATTGTACCTATAACTTCTTTAGGGAGTCAAGAGAAACTAGTTCACAGGTACATTAATATTTTCTCCATGTCTGCCATATTAGACTTTAAAGTTCTTTCCTGTTTTCTATAGCTTGCTCTCCTAATACCTTCATTTTAGAACATAACACACTAAAAGTATTGATTTACGTGACTGTCATCCTTTCTAGGTCAGTAATACTCCAAAATAGTTGGAAAACTTGTTAAACATGCAGATTCTTAAAGGCTCTCTTCCAGAGTCTGATATAATAGGTTTAGGGTGTGCACAGCAATCTGTGATTTTAATCAGTACTCCAAAGTTATTTGTCATAGATTATTCTCAGACTACCACTTGAAACCAAAATCTAGTCTATAGGGCAGGATCATGTCATAGTAATTATTATTTTAAATCAGGTGATGAATAAATGTTGAATTTTAAGCAAAGTTCAAATTTCAATTTTATTATTATTTTTTAAATTTATTTATTATTATTATACTTTAAGTTGTAGGGTACATGTGCATAACGTGCAGGTTTGTTACATATGTATACTTGTGCCATGTTGCTGTGCTGCACCCATCAACTCATCATTTACATCAGGTATAACTCCCAATGCAATCCCTCCCCCCTCCCCCCTACCCATGATAGGCCCCGGTGTGTGATGTTCCCCTTCCTGAGTCCAAGTGATCTTATTGTTCAGTTCCCACCTATGAGTGAGAACATGCGGTGTTTGGTTTTCTGTTCTTGTGATAGTTTGCTAAGAATGATGGTTTCCAGCTGCATCCATGTCCCTACAAAGGACGCAAACTCATCCTTTTTGATGGCTGCATAGTATTCCATGGTGTATATGTGCCACATTTTCTTAATCCAATCTGTCACTGATGGACATTTGGGTTGATTCCAAGTCTTTGCTATTGTGAATAGTGCCGCAATAAACATACGTGTGCATGTGTCTTTATAGCAGCATAATTTATAATCCTTTGGGTATATACCCAGTAATGGGATGGCTGGGTCATATAGTACATCTAGTTCTAGATCCTTGAGGAATCGCCATACTGTTTTCCATAATGGTTGAACTAGTTTACAGTCCCACCAACAGTGTAAAAGTGTTCCTATTTCTCCACATCCTCTCCAGCACCTGTTGTTTCCTGACTTTTTAATGATTGCCATTCTAACTGGTGTGAGATGGTATCTCATTGTGGTTTTGATTTGCATTTCTCTGATGGCCAGTGATGATGAGCGCATTTTTTCATGTGTCTGTTGGCTGTATGAATGTCTTCTTTTGAGAAATGTCTGTTCATATCCTTTGCCCACTTTTTGATGGGGTTGTTTGTTTTTTTCTTGTAAATTTGTTTGAGTTCTTTGTAGGTTCTGGATATTAGCCCTTTGTCAGATGAGTAGATTGCAAAAATTTTCTACCATTCTGTAGGTTGCCTGTTCACTCTGATGGTAGTTTCTTTTGCTGTGCAGAAGCTCTTTAATTTAATGAGATCCCATTTGTCAATTTTGGCTTTTGCTGCCGTTGCTTTTGGTGTTTTAGACATGAAGTCTTTGCCCATGCCTATGTCCTGAATGGTACTACCTAGGTTTTCCTCTAGGATTTTTATGGTATTAGGTCTAACATTTAAGTCTCTAATCCATCTTGAATTAATTTTTGTATAAGGAGTAAGGAAAGGATCCAGTTTCAGCTTTCTACTTATGGCTAGCCAATTTTCCCAGCACCATTCATTAAATAGGGAATCCTTTCCCCATTTCTTGTTTCTCTCAGGTTTGTCAAAGATCAGATGGCTGTAGATGTGTGGTATTATTTCTGAGGACTCTGTTCTGTTCCATTGGTCTATATCTCTGTTTTGGTACCAGTACCATGCTGTTTTGGTTACTGTAGCCTTGTAGTATAGTTTGAAGTCAGGTAGCGTGATGCCTCCAGCTTTGTCCTTTTGACTTAGGATTGTCTTGGAGATGCGGGCTCTTTTTTGGTTCCGTATGAACTTTAAAGCAGTTTTCTCCAATTCTGTGAAGAAACTCATTGGTAGCTTGATGGGGATGGCATTGAATCTATAAATTACCTTGGGCAGTATGGCCATTTTCACGATATTGATTCTTCCTATCCATGAGCATGGTATGTTCTTCCATTTGTTTGTGTCCTCTTTGATTTCACTGAGCAGTGGTTTGTAGTTCTCCTTGAAGAGGTCCTTTACATCCCTTGTAAGTTGGATTCCTAGGTATTTGATTCTCTTTGAAGCAATTGTGAATGGAAGTTCATTCCTGATTTGGCTCTCTGTTTGTCTGTTACTGGTGTATAAGAATGCTTGTGATTTTTGCACATTAATTTTGTATCCTGAGACTTTGCTGAAGTTGCTTATCAGCTTAAGGAGATTTTGGGCTGAGACAATGGGGTTTTCTAAATATACAATCATGTCATCTGCAAACAGGGACAGTTTGACTTCTTCTTTTCCTAACTGAATACCCTTGATTTCTTTCTCTTGCCTCATTGCCCTAGCCAGAACTTCCAACACTATGTTGAATAGGAGTGGTGAGAGAGGGCATCCCTGTCTTGTGCCAGTTTTCAAAGGGAATTTTTCCAGTTTTTGCCCATTCAGTATGATATTGGCTGTGGGTTTGTCATAAATAGCTCTTATTATTTTGAGGTACGTTCCATCAATACCGAATTTATTGAGCGTTTTTAGCATGAAGGGCTGTTGAATTTTGTCAAAAGCCTTTTCTGCATCAATTGAGATAATCATGTGGTTCTTGTCTTTGGTTCTGTTTATATGCTGGATTATGTTTATTGATTTGCGAATGTTGAACCAGCCTTGCATCCCAGGGATGAAGCCCACTTGATCATGGTGGATAAGCTTTTTGATGTGTTGCTGAATCCGGTTTGCCAGTATTTTATTGAGGATTTTTGCATCGATGTTCATCAGGGATATTGGTCTAAAATTCTCTTTTTTTGTTGTGTCTCTGCCAGGCTTTGGTATCAGGATGATGTTGGCCTCATAAAATGAGTTAGGGAGGATTCCCTCTTTTTTTATTGATTGGAATAGTTTCAGAAGGAATGGTACCAACTCCTCCTTGTACCTCTGGTAGAATTCAGCTGTGAATCCATCTGGTCCTGGACTTTTTTTGGTTGGTAGGCTATTAATTATTGCCTCAATTTCAGAGCCTGCTATTGGTCTATTCAGGGATTCAACTTCTTCCTGGTTTAGTCTTGGAAGAGTGTAAGTGTCCAGGAAATTATCCATTTCTTCTAGATTTTCCAGTTTATTTGCGTAGAGGTGTTTATAGTATTCTCTGATGGTAGTTTGTATTTCCGTGGGGTCGGTGGTGATATCCCCTTTATCATTTTTAATTGCGTCGATTTGATTCTTCTCTCTTTTCTTCTTTATTAGTCTTGCTAGTGGTCTGTCAATTTTGTTGATCTTTTCAAAAAACCAACTCCTGGATTCATTGATTTTTTGGAGAGTTTTTTGTGTCTCTATCTCCTTCAGTTCTGCTCTGATCTTAGTTATTTCTAGCCTTCTGCTAGCTTTCGAATGTGTTTGCTCTTGCTTCTCTAGTTCTTTTAATTGCGATGTTAGAGTGTCAATTTTAGATCTTTCCTGCTTTCTCTTGTGGGCATTTAGTGCTATAAATTTCCCTCTACACACTGCTTTAAATGTGTCCCAGAGATTCTGGTATGTTGTATCTTTGTTCTCATTGGTTTCAAAGAACATCTTTATTTCTGCCTTCATTTCGTGATGTACCCAGTAGTCATTCAGGAGCAGGTTGTTCAGTTTCCATGTAGTTGAGCGGTTTTGATTGAGTTTCTTAGTCCTGAGTTGTAGTTTGATTGCACTGTGGTCTGAGAGACAGTTTGTTATAATTTCTGTTCTTGTACATTTGCTGAGGAGTGCTTTAATTCCAATTATGTGGTCGATTTTGGAGTAAGTACGATGTGGTGCTGAGAAGAATGTATATTCTGTTGATTTGGGGTGGAGAGTTCTATAGATGTCTATTAGGTCTGCTTGCTGCAGAGATGAGTTCAATTCCTGGATATCCTTGTTAACTTTCTGTCTCGTTGATCTGTCTAATGTTGACAGTGGAGTGTTGAAGTCTCCCATTATTATTGTATGGGAGTCTAAGTCTCTTTGTAAGTCTCTAAGGACTTGCTTGATGAATCTGGGTGCTCCTGTATTGGGTGCATATATATTTAGGATAGTTAGCTCTTCCTGTTGAATTGATCCCTTTACCATTATGTAATGGCCTTCTTTGTCTCTTTTGATCTTTGATGGTTTAAAGTCTGTTTTATCAGAGACTAGTATTGCAACCCCCGCTTTTTTTTTGTTCTCCATTTGCTTGGTAAATCTTCCTCCATCCCTTTATTTTGAGCCTATGTATGTCTCTGCGTGTGAGATGGGTCTCCTGAATACAGCAGATTGATGGGTCTTGACTCTTTATCCAGTTTGCCAGTCTGTGTCTTTTAATTGGAGCATTTAGTCCATTTACATTTAAGGTTAAGATTGTTATGTGTGAACTTGATCCTGCCATTATGATATTAACTGGTTATTTTGCTCGTTAGTTGATGCAGTTTCTTCCTAGCCTCGATGGTCTTTACATTTTGGCATGTTTTTGCAATGGCTGGTACCGGTTGTTCCTTTCCATGTTTAGTGCTTCCTTCAGGGTCTCTTGTAAGGCAGGCCTAGTGGTGACAAAATCTCTAAGCATATGCTTATCTGTAAAGGATTTTATTTCTCCTTCACTGATGAAACTTAGTTTGGCTGGATATGAAATTCTGGGTTTAAAATTCTTTTCTTTAAGAATGTTGAATATTGGCCCCCACTCTCTTCTGGCTTGGAGAGTTTCTGCCGAGAGATCTGCTGTTAGTCTGATGGGCTTCCCTTTGTGGGTAACCCGACCTTTCTCTCTGGCTGCCCTTAAGATTTTTTCCTTCATTTCAACTTTGGTGAATCTGGCAATTATGTGTCTTGGAGTTGCTCTTCTCGAGGAGTATCTTTGTGGCGTTCTCTGTATTTCCTGGATTTGAATGTTGGCCTGCCCTACTAGGTTGGGGAAGTTCTCCTGGATGATATCCTGAAGAGTGTTTTCCAACTTGGTTCCATTTTCCCCCTCACTTTCAGGCATCCCAATCAGACGTAGATTTGGTCTTTTTACATAATCCCATACTTCTTGCAGGCTTTGTTCATTTCTTTTTCTTCTTTTTTCTTTTGGTTTCTCTTCTCGCTTCATTTCATTCATTTGATCCTCAATCGCTGATACTCTTCCTTCCAGTTGATCAAGTCGGTTACTGAAGCTTGTGCATTTGTCACGTATTTCTCGTGTCATGGTTTTCATCTCTTTCATTTCGTTTATGACCTTCTCTGCATTAATTACTCTAGCCATCAATTCTTCCACTTTTTTTTCAAGATTTTTAGTTTCTTTGTGCTGGGTACGTAATTCCTCCTTTAGCTCTGAGAAATTTGATGGACTGAAGCCTTCTTCTCTCATCTCGTCAAAGTCATTCTCCGTCCAGCTTTGATCCGTTGCTGGCGATGAGCTGCGCTCCTTTGCCGGGGGAGATGCGCTCTTATTTTTTGAATTTCCAGCTTTTCTGCCCTGCTTTTCCCCCATCTTTGTGGTTTTATCTGCCTCTGGTCTTTGATGATGGTGATGTACTGATGGGGTTTTGGTGTAGGTGTCCTTCCTGTTTGATAGTTTTCCTTCTAACAGTCAGGACCCTCAGCTGTAGGTCTGTTGGAGATTGCTTGAGGTCCACTCCAGACCCTGTTTGCCTGGGTATCAGCAGCAGAGGCTGCAGAAGATAGAATATTTCTGAACAGCAATTCTTGCTTTGGAAGCTTCCTCTCAGGGGTGTACTCCACCCTGTGAGGTGTGGGGTGTCAGACTGCCCCTAGTGGGGGATGTCTCCCAGTTAGGCTACTCAGGGGTCAGGGACCCACTTGAGCAGGGAGTCTGTCCCTTCTCAGATCTCAACCTCCATGTTGGGAGATCCACTGCTCTCTTCAAAGCTGTCAGACAGAGTCGTTTGCGTCTGCAGAGGTTTCGGCTGTGTTTGTTATTGCCCTGTCCCCAGAGGTGGAGTCTACAGAGACAGGCAGGTTTCCTTGAGCTGCTGTGAGCCCCACCCACTTCGAGCTTCCCAGCAGCTTGTTTACCTACTTAAGCCTCAGCAATGGCGGGTGCCCCTCCCCCAGCCTCGCTGCTGCCTTGCCGGTAGATCACAGACTGCTGTGCTAGCAATGAGGGAGGCTCCGTGGGTGTGGGACCCTCCCAGCCAGGTGTGGGATATGATCTCCTGGTGTGCTTGTTTGCTTAAAGCACAGTATTGGGGTGGGAGTTACCCGATTTTCCAGGTGTTGTGTGTCTCAGTTCCCCTGGCTAGAAAAAGGGATTCCCTTCCCCCTTGCACTTCCCAGGTGAGGCAATGCCTCGCCCTGCTTCAGCTCTCGCTGGTCGGGCTGCAGCAGCTGACCAGCTCCGATCGTCCGGCACTCCCCAGTGAGATGAACCCAGTACCTCAGTTGAAAATGCAGAAATCACCGGTCTTCTGTGTCACTCGCGCTGGGAGTTGGAGACTGGAGCTGTTCCTATTCGGCCATCTTGCTCCGCCCCCCCCCCCCCCAAATTTCAATTTTAGACTTTTCAATTCAAATATAAGATGTGGCCCATGATAAAATAATATCCAGTTTCATAATGCTGAACATTGTCCTTTATCACCAGTGTTTCTCAACTGAGAGCAATTCCTTCCCCTATCAAACATATCTGGCAATGTCTGGAGAAATTTTTGGTTGTCATAAGTGAAGAGCGAGATTGCTACTGGTATCTATCCAGTTGACACCACAGATGCTGCTAAACATCTTACAAAGCATGGAACAGCCCCAGCAACCTAGAGCTATGTAGCTCAAAATGTCACTAGTGCCAAGTTTAAGAAATCCTGTTTTATCATGATCCCACCTTACACTCTTGATCCACCTTTTTTTGGGGGACAGAGTCTCACTCTGTCACCCAGGCTGGAGTGCAGTGGTGCGATCTCCGCGCACTGCAACCTCCACCTCCTGGGTTCAAGCGATTCTCCTGCCTCAGCCTCCTGAGTAGCTGGGAATGCAGGTGCCCACCACTACGCCTGGCTAATTTTTGTATTTTTAGTAGAGACAGGGTTTCACTATGTTGGCTAGGCTGGTCTCGAACTCCTGACCTCAAGTGATCCATCTGCCTTGGCCTCCCAAAGTGCTGGGATTACAGGCATGAGCCACCTCGCCTGGCCTTCCTGATCCCTTTAAGAACTTCTCCCCCATTTTTCCAATGGACATCCTATATGCACATACATGGGATGGAACATATTCTGCAGATAGTCAAGTATTTTTCCCTAGTTATTTTTTTCTTTGCTCTACACATATGGTTTCTCTATTTACTGAACTAATGTTACTCACTAGATCAAACTTGGCCTCTGAGTTACAAAAGTCTTTTGAAACATATGGCAGAGAAAGTCTTGAAAACCAGTTATATTATTTTCAAGAGTCAGGTATTTTGCAACACAAAAAGTTAAGCCTGGACAGAAACTTGGCAAAAAATTGTGTGCACTAAATGATAGATTTGAGACAGATAAAAAAGATTCAAACCACCCTATCTTTATAGATTAGATAAAGATTGTGGGAGCTGAACAAACAGCTTCTGGGACGGGGGCTGGTATCATTCCATCCCAGAATGATGAAAACACCAGGCAGGTCCAGGGCAATCTGAGAGCAGAGGTGAATTGTGATTCACTCTCTGGGTAAAGCCCAAGGAAGAAGCAGGTTTCACAGTGAATTTCTTCATTACTGCATGGAAATACATTTGTGAAGTATAGACGGGAAGGCACATATAAAGAAAGAGCGCTTTAGAGCAAAGAGCATCTATGGCCACAGAAAGTATCCCTAAATTTTCTATGCCATTTAAGAGAGGTGCGGGTATGTTTAAGAGAGGGGCAGATATATTTTCCCTACCGACAAAGTAATATTATGGTAAGGTCTCCACCTCCGTCTTTCTTATAACTAATCACCTCCATAACCTGTGGTCAACTCTGAGGATAAGGGAGGAACAAAAATTTCCCAAATGACTGAATCAATACCTTAAATGTGTAAGGAGGAAAAAATCCCACCAACCAAACAAAATTATACTATCATAACTTATCTGGAAGTGACTAGATTAAATCTTATGCCATGTAGAAGGATGGGAGGTTCAACTAGAGATTATTATCCTATAGACGTTTACATTTTAGAATAACTGTTTTGTTGCCTAGTATATTTTCTCATATATAGATAGAGACTTGTAGATACACAATAGTTGTTTCAGTCTTCCTTTTGCTCATCCAATTACCTAAGCTATATCTCTTTATAACAATTTTCTCACTTCTTTCTTGACCCCATCAAAACTCCTGCTGACCTCCGCTCAGGAGCATTCACTGTGAAGTGCATGAAATAATATGATGAAAGTAATTCACATCAACTTATGATAATCTGAAGTGAAAAAGGGAATGGTGGATTTCAGAGCAGCCAGTCTAGATACTTGCATATTTTGGATGTTCAAATTGAAACAAATGTAACTAGTTATGCCGCTTATAGTCTCTTTTGCTTGCCATGCCAACTCTTACATTCAAAGGGTATAAAAGTAGACTCCTGCTCTCTTCAACTTTGCAAATGATCCTCACTTTACACTCAACAAAGAGTTTTTGCTCATCAAATTTGAATTAGGATCATGTGTACTCAATATGTGTAACATACTAGGATATATCAAATACATGGTTATTCTCCTAGACTAAAAAATAAATACATCCACCATCTTAAAATCATTCCCCATGTACAGATGGGTGATTTGAATATATGAATATCTGATATGTGTTCTTATCTGTAATAAAGGAATAATAATAATACCTGCCTTAAATAGATATGCTTTTGAGGATTAAATGAGAGAAAGTTAGAAAACTTACATCAAAAATGTTGGTTCTTTCCCCATGAACATGTCTCTTTCAGGCTCAGAGATGTCAAATATATTGACATTTTTTTTTTTTTGAGACGGAGTCTCACTCTGTCGCCCAGGCTGGAGTGCAGTGGCCGGATCTCAGCTCACTGCAAGCTCCGCCTCCCGGGTTTACGCCATTCTCCTGCCTCAGCCTCCGGAGTAGCTGGGACCACAGGCGCCCGCCACCTCGCCCGGCTAGTTTTTTGTATTTTTTAGTAGAGACGGGGTTTCACCGTGTTAGCCAGGATGGTCTCGATCTCCTGACCTTGTGATCCGCCCGTCTCAGCCTCCCAAAGTCCTGGGATTACAGGCTTGAGCCACCGCGCCCGGCTGACATTTTTAATATAACTGGACAAACAGGACTAACGACAAGAATTAATGGTTGTACAATGTCAATATATCGTGAGAAACTAGCTATGGACCATGACATATGTGATTTGGATGAAGTAAACTACTATGTAATAAGAGGGAGACTGCTAAAATACTTCTAAGAAAAGCAAATGAGAACAAAATCAAGTATATTTAGAAGTTCTGAAGAAAAATAAGAGGACATAGCTAAAGACATTTTTGGACTTCAAAGTATGTTCTTATATTGCTTTTTCTCCTACAAAAGATAGATGCTATTACAGTACCGGACTTATAATAGATAAGAGACCAGTTCTTGTTTGATTTTGTGGAGCATTGTGAGATTAGCCCGGCTCCTTTCTGCCCATCCCAAGCCTAAAGTCCTGAGGGTGGTGGGCTATTACTTTGGCATCTCATTCCAAAATTTGAACAGAATTCAGCCAGGCAATGGATGGATGAAGTAATTATAAAAGTGAAGGTATTTCAGGAAGAAACATAACTGCATTTGTAAGGTGTTCCTCCATTATCTCCATCTCCTTTCACAATTTCAGATGTTAGGAAAACATTAAAGTTCACAAACATCATAGTGTATGGGCAAAATCATGAATGTGGAAGTAAATATTCCAGCTCAAGTATTTTGTAGCTCTGTGATCTTAGTAAGCTATTTTGCCACTCTGATTGTCAATTTCCTAAAGGCTAAAATGTGAGCAATAATATTTCAAGTGGTTGTTGTTGTGAAAATAAATACACTTTTAACTTAGTATCAGCATAGAATAAATGATTGTTTTTTTCAATGAGTGTGTTGAAAAAATGGATTAACTAAAATTTGCTTGGTGTTTGGCATATAATAGGACTCAGTAAATGTTAATGACATATATCAATAAATGAATGAACCAGTAAAATAAGCAAACCCAGAGAAAAGTCTCTAATAATATGTCATGAAGTTGCATCCTTGGCCATTTCTTGTTCTTTTTTCCTTCATTGCTTATATAGAAGAGAAGTCATTCTCAGACCAGGAATTTTCATATCTTCTTTATAACATTATCTGTGGCTTTATCCTGCTGATGTTTACTAAGCCAAAGCACATCTTAGACTCTTTGGTCACCACTGTTTCATAATCTAGTTCAACCAATGCTCTAAAATATTTTACTGAGAACATTTTACTCTCTTCTATGTATTCCTTAAAAATGGGACTGGCTGCTATTAAAATTAAGAAAACGTCCTAGTTAAAATTAGGGCTTTTTTCAAGGTTTCCAGGTTTTATTACTTTTACAACTTTACTCAAGGTTTACAAGTGTTCCATATAATTAACTCTTGTATCATATATAATAAAAGGCTAGGCATTTTATAATAAATATTAGAGATGCCCATATAGTTGACACATTCATCTCCTAACATCGATTTTTAAAGCAAGTCTTAATGCTTTATTATGTACATGAAATTTGCCACTTGGAAAACATATGTATCATACTTGGAATTTCTGTACCTGAGGAGATATTTTTTTTCAAAGCTATTGTGAGATAAATATGCCCATGGGAAGATTGTAGAACAGGAGACATTCTATCATGATCATTCTATAGCATATATGAAGGTAAAGAGAATACCTCTTACCTACTTATCATAATAAACATTGCATTGTTACAAAAAAGTTTCATTAATTAAAAATTTCCTAAAGTACATATATTATTTTAAAAGTAGCTCCAATATTTAATCGGTGATTACCTTCACGTTGGAACTCCTCTCTGTGTTGTGCCTGAGGCAGCTTCCTGAAGTCATACAGAGGTAACAGCTGTCAGAAAAAACTGAGGACTTTGGGAAGCCCACAGTACCAGAAATTCCATCTTTTAGATGGATGCCAAGTCAAACTAGGGAATATGACTTAAACCTTGCTGATCAGAAAGGAATGTCTCTTTGTGTGTGCATGTATGCATGTACATATACATGCATACATACACCCACATACGCTTTACTAGTCAGATAGCATTCAATTGACAATTACTGTCGCATTTAACTTTGCTATGCCTCTTTGAATACGCACTTAGATAAAAACTTTTCTCAGTATCTTAAATTAATGTATGGAGCCATGGAGTCCTATTCTTAAAGCTAGAGTTGGCGCTGTGTAAAATAGCTATTACGAGACATCTCTTGTTCACAGGATGACCTGGTTTTTCAATTTAGAAAATCATCTCATATGTTAAGGAACTAAAACGACATGGTCAGTAAAGCACAGACATGGATGGTACAAATCTAGTTAGCGGGCTGACATACTGCATCATGAACTATTCATACATGAAGTTTTCCATTATTTTAAAGGGCAGCCTGATTAAAATTGAGATTCATTATGTTAATTCTTAAACATACATAGTGTTTAGATCAGGAAGTAACTTTGGTAGTTATCCTCAGTACATCCTTTCTTCCTGTGCATATTCATCCATTTGTTATGGGAGCAAAGCAATTGGTTCTCTTTTATTTATTTTATTTCTTGAGACAGGGTCTGGCTCTGTCACCAAGGCTAGGGTGTAGCGGCCCAGTCTCAGCTCACTGCATCCTCAACCTCCTGGGCTCAAGAGATTCTCCTGCCTCAGCCTCTCATGTAGCTGAGACTACAGATGCACGTCACAGCACCAGGCTAATTTTTTATTTTTTATTTTTTGTAGAGATGGGAGTCTCGCTGTGCTGCCCAGGCTGGTC
The DNA here is from genome assembly GCF_037993035.2 of Macaca fascicularis. Lineage (NCBI taxonomy): Eukaryota > Metazoa > Chordata > Mammalia > Primates > Cercopithecidae > Macaca > Macaca fascicularis. Next base: position 33,490,176 of record NC_088395.1, read on the forward strand.
TAGAACTTCTGAGCTCAAAAGATCCTTCCCCATCAGCCTCCCAAAGTGTTGGAATTACAGGTATGAGCCACTGTATCTAGTCTGTTATCTTGTATTTTCTAAAATTCATTGGAATAATTCATATCCAACATTAAGATTTAACAGCCTATAAACATTTCTTTACAGGTGTTTTCTTCCCCTAAAGACTATTAAAATAAGAACAATATTTTTCTAAAGTTGTTATTTAGAAATCTTTTTCAAAAACTATGTAATAATGTACACTTCATAGGATTGTAATCTATTAACCTGATACAGTGCTTGACATACAATAGGCGGCAAATACTTGGTATCTGTCATTGTTCATCGTGGACACTACTTAAAAAACTCTCATTGTACATATAAAATAGAACATAAATAAGTTCGATGGCTTATTCCTGGTAATGACACTAAATAAACAAAGTCAAGACCAGAAGCAAAATATCCTGGCTGTTAGTCTGGGGCTCCTTCCCAAATTCAATACCTCTTCTCTAAGACACATTTAGAAACAAGAATATCGAATGATAAATAATCAAAAAAACCTAGTTATTGAAGTTATATAATTATAGAAGTATATAATTATATAATTATATAATTATATAATTATAGAAGTATAGTATGTTTCATACAATCAGAAACCATTAAAGGTCGACAAAGTTATAATAAACCATATGTTAGACAGCTATACCTACAAGTAATAATATACACAACTTGTCACTAGCAGACACCAAAATTTGAAAGTGACCTCCACCAGTGGACATTGAGAAAGTGGAGAATCTGGCAGTTCAAATAGGGCCACATTCCTATTTGTGGGTCTTTATTTTCCTCCAAAACAAGCCATGTCCCCCTCCCCTAAATTCATTTAGGTCAATTATGCCCCCCCCCCACATCACCGTGTCCAATTTTCATGGATGTGTAAAAATTAAATGAAGAAAATGCAGAAAGAAGGAGAAACAGACAAGTTGTACTTCCCAATTATTGTATTCAGTGGTCCTACAGATGTCATAAACAGATTATCTCAACAACTACAATAAAAATGCTTTACTTCTATTATTCTCTCTTCAAGAAAACATTGTTATATTCATGACACATTTATATATAAATTACCTAAGAGCTATAAGAGATCCATGTATTCATTCTCAGAACAAAACAAAAACGTGTGAAAATACCAAGGAAACAAAAGTGGATAGTTTTGAGAATTTATCTCCAAAATATTCATTTGGCAATTCCAGAAGTATTCTATCACTGCCTCCTCAATCACTAGTCCTACCACCACCCAGATTCATCTGGGAAAAAACACCATATTAGTATTATCTGCACTAGGTAATTATCTGCACTACATCAATTATATTATGGCTACACAGCATTTTGTGAGATGACCCAGGAACTTAACTGTCATAAGTTCTAAACAACTGATTCACAGTTGGAAGCTGCATACATGTTGGCTCAAGAAAGAATCCCTCATGGAGATGTGAGAGAGAGAAATATGACTGCCAGTCCTACTACGTCAGCCAAATTGGCCTCAGCAATCACTGGGGTAGCGCATGTTGTATCCAGAGTGTCTCCATAACTATATTGTTTTCATTTAATTATGAGCATACAAAATGCAGGCACTGGGATAATGAGAAATAGCAGGAAAATAAGGGCCTATAACATAGAATAACGTGCACTGAAATAATGTCACAAATAAATACAGCACTAACGCAAAGTCATGTCACAATATAGCTAAATAGCACAAAATTAATTTAAGCACAGATCTTCTGGAAAGTACACAAATATGGATAACACATATAATAGTGCCCTACACTAGATATAACAGAGTTCTTTTGCTAAGACAGTGAGAACGATTAAAAAAAAAAGTGCCCGAACATATGGATTCTTCACAGAGGTAAGCTCATATTTTAGCTTCTATATTTGGATCATTTATCACAGATCTTAAGATGGCTCCTGTCCAAGGCATTGTGTATTTAGAGCCAATAACTGTTAAGCTAACTCAGAAAAACATACGAGTGTTTATTATAACCCGAAATTCACAAGAAAATTCTAGAATTTAAAACACATATTTCTAATATTGCAGGTTAGAAATCTGAACTTGGGGGTTTCTCTCATCATATATGGAGTACCAGGGCTATAAGGAGCTATAACTTCAGTATGGGAAACCCTGTCATTTTTGTCCTGGGCAACTCTTGAAAAAAGTTATGCCAAAATCACAGTTGTTTTGGATGAAACATTTACAATTGGAAAAAGATCAAAGTCAACACCTTGAATAGAGCCCAGAATCTGATTGGTAACTGGTCTGGATATAATTCACGGGTGTTACACACCCCATGCTTTTGGCTCTTCCATCTGTTCTGCATCATTCTTATTTTGAATAGCTAGCACTTCAGTCAGTTCATGCTAATCCAATATTCCAAATTGGAAACTCGGATCATAGGACCAAATTATCTGCCTTAAATGAAAAAGACCAATATATCCAAAGAATACATGACTACATGGCTATATGTGCATATCATTGGGGAAGCAATTGTCTTGGATTTTTAATTTTTTTAACAATTGAATAATTCAAGACATCATATATGTAACATTTGCAATCATGGTATCACAGAGTCTTGCATTAGCATATAGTTTACAGAAATCTAGTCTATACCTGCCTAATTGTAATTTACACTAACTGTGTCTGAACACAGGGCTAATTCCAAAAATTAAACATCATGTTTCCAGACATAAAAGTAAGATATTATTACTGACTTTTAGGGGACTGGGGGTAAATGTGGGATAAAAAGGTGTAAAAAGATAGGACATATATCAGTGCTTATACCATATATGCAAAATAAAAGGTAATTGCTAATGTAGATTGTCAAAGAATCATGGTGGTTCAAAGGAAAACAAAAGAACATCATATCAGGCTGGGGAAGGTGAGGTAAAGACAGATTTCGTGTAAGAGGTTACACTTAACAGGGTCTTGAGTGAGGGTTAATAATTTTAAAGAGGTGATAATTATTTATAAGAAAGAACCTTGAACGTGACAATCTACAGTAAGGATATAACACAAACATACATACCAACATGAAAATGTTAGCCTACAGTGCAATAGAGATCTGTGGGCATAGTTCATTTCAAATAGAACAGAAAGAAAATATCAGGGAGAGTACAGGGCATAAAGATAGAAGCTCAGTTTGACGTCATACACAAAACATCAAAGCAAGAAAATTTTACATAAAACTATAAGCAATGGGGAGTCATTAAATTTATGGATTGGAAAGTCAACACTATTAGATCTGCTCTTAAGAAAGAGAGATTTCCAGAAAATATAATTTACAGGAGTATTATATAGATAATTATCTATGTGACTATGTAAGAGGCTTTGAAAGATTTTGAGGACATAATGCAGGGTGATGACATTGGTAATGTTAAGGAAGGGAGAAGAGAGAGAAATATTAAGTCAGACTCTATGGACTTTGGCAACTGAATTGGAGGCTAACAACAGAAGTGCAGGGGATATGAAGGGACCTATGGGTCACTATCTCTGGTCTTAGCCCACCATTGTGTACTAAGAGTTACTTCTTCTTACAACAATAATGGTCACTCGATGAGGTTCTTGTAAGAAAAAAAAAAAGGAGGGAGGAAAGATAGCTCTTCTTCTCCCTCTGCTCCCACGCCCCCACCATCCCCTATAGATTCCCAGGCCATTGGAGAGACACAGATAATGAGAAATTACCAGGGAACAAAACATAAAAAAAAAGACATATTGATATGATACAATATTCAAGTAATTATTGAATGCAAAAGAAGTCACAACAAAAATGCTTAAAATATGATTAAAAGAGATTAGAGCATTTATATTTCTGGTAATATGATGTACACATATCAGTATAAATAAAAAATGCTGAATGGAGTTGTGTTAACTGAATTATCACCAAGTGAGTTATGCTAAAATATTCATAGCTTTCTTTTTTATCTTTATGAAAATTACATGACTTTGATGATAGAGCAAATATATAACCATCAGATGTCATATATTTACATATACTGCTCGAATACTCTTCAATTAGTCCTAAAAACTGCACCTACATGGCTCTTTATATCTCCCCAATGCTATGTTTATGGGTGAAAGAATAACTGTGCCTTTACCAGAACTAGGGTAATGATTATGAGCTTATTTAGCAAAAGATGCTAAGTTCAGTTTGGGCTAGAGTTTGATGAACTACTTGGATAGTCTAGAGAAAATAACCACCAAAAGATATGAGGCTGGAGTTGTGAAAGACATCAAAGTCAGAGATTTAAATTTTTTTTTTTTTGTTAGAGATGAGGGGATTAAATTACTATTGAAGAGTGGAGAAAAAAGGTGGTCAAGTTCAGATATCAGAACATTTGCTTGAGAAGATATATCAGAGTAAAAGCTCTCGGATATAGAAAGAAAATTATAATCTCAGTCCATAATTGTTATGAAGTATGCCTGTAGTTTCCTTATGGAATTTGATGTCAAAAACATAATTTCAAGTATCTTCTGATAGGTATACCACAATATGGTCTGGCTCTTTGGAGAATTCTCTTTGGTACCAGCAGTGATCCAGAGGAACGCATGCAAAAGAGGACATGTTCTGACTGAAGAGTTACAGGGTACTTTGCAGGCATCTTTCTGGCTCTAGAACTTAATTATTTTCACACAAAAGAAACAAACCTCAGTCTGGCAATTAGTGTGCTACCTGTGTTAGTAGTTCACTGTTAATAATCTAATGAGCAGAATATCAGGTTGGAGTACCACTGTATTTAAAATCTACAAGCCACACATAAGACATATATAATTTAATAATTAGGGATCCTAAAATGAAAGTCAAATATTCTCAACCATGCGTGTGTGTGTGTGTGTGTGTGTGTGTGTGTGTGTATGCATATTTAGACACTTTGTAAATCACCAAAGATTTAATTTAGATAGAGGAGGGGTGGAGGTAAGGTGCACATGGGGAAATTGACTAAAAAGGATCTTCACATGAGCAAAGAATCCAGGAGGGCCTGGTAGCAAGAAAAATAAAGCAACTTGCAGACAAACGAATTGTCTGTACTACAAGGAAGAGAAGGCAGGAAAAGGAACATTTTCCATCCACCAATTCATTCAATATATACTTATTGAATACATCTTAAGTGTCAAAGACTGTTTTAGCAGTCGGGTTATAGCAGTAAACAACACAAATTTCATATTCTCAAGAAGCATGCATTTGGGGGTGGGGATCCCTTTTACAAATGAAATGTTAAAGCCAAATATAAAGTTCTATGTTAGATAGGATGGTCAGAGAAAGCCTACATGGGGAGTGATGTAGATGAAGTGAGAGAGGAAGCCATACAAACTTTTTGGGGGTAAAAGGGTGATCATCCTAGACAAGGAAAACATTGACTGCAAAAGCCCTAAGTCAGGAACATGCTTGGCAGAGTCAGTCAAGAAAAATCATGAAGCTAATAAACTTGGAACAGGGCAAATCACGGGGAAAAGGATGGGAAATGAGATAGAACAGGGAGCCAAAGTCCAGATAAGATAAATCTTACAGGCAAAGGTTAAGAATTAGAATTTTGTTGTAAGCCTGGCACGAAGCAATTAGACAGACATAATCTGACATATGTTTTACAAGAAACTCTCTGGCTGCATTGTGAACAACAGACTGAAGGTGGATATAATTGGGAGTAGTAAAACAAGTTAGGATGCTACTGTAGTTGCCTAAGTGGGAGTGATTGAGGATTGGACTAGATGAGACAATTAGTGAGATGCCTCTGAAGACTGGTTCTTAAAGTGCAACCTGGACCAGCAGCATCAACATCCCTTGGAAACTGGTGACACGTACAAATTATCAGGTCCTGCCCCACCTACTGCATCAGAGACTCTGGGAATGAGCCCGAGCAATCTGAGTATTAACAAATCCAGTAGGTGATTCCAATGCCTGCTAAAGTTTGAGAACTGCTGCTTTACACCTAAAGGCTCCCCTAATTCTGATTTGAGTTCTGAATCATTCCAGCATTTTTGTGTCACTCAGTAAATTAAATTTACATGGTGTATGTATGAATGTAGTATAAGAAATATCAGCCTTAAGAAGTGTGAAATTATTTATTGAGGACATCTGGAGAAATGTGAAGTAGAAAAAAACTAAATATGGGGTGTATAACTCATGTGCACATTGTCTCAGTACCTAAAAATTGAATTTCTTGCTCTAAATGCAGGCCACATTCTGATTCATTTATAATACTGTATCATGCTACTTAGAACAAGCTTTAATTTAAATTGCCAGCACTCTTTCATGCAAAAAATATAGTTGAATTTAATGATCTCATTATGAGTAATAAACAATTACTCTGCAGATTTTCAGGCAAGCCAGATTTTCATTTTTTTAAAAGTCACTTGTTTTACCAGTGATGGGCATCTACATTAACAAAAACTGAAAATCACGAATCTACATGAATTGTATATAATTAATGAGTGCCACAGTCTAAAATAGAACATTAAGAAGTTAATAAAATGCTGAATATTTTGAGTTGCTATTTTGAGCAGAAAGCATAATAGGTCATAACAGAGGCTTCAAAATCAAGAAGATTCTAGAAAGTTAATTACCAAAAATAAATCCATTGGGGAAAGCCTCTCTGATTTGATGGTCTGTATTTCCCCTTGTGATTACATTTAAAATACACTTCAGGGTCACTTTGCTGGAAGAAAAAAAAGTGAAGAAATAATTTAAAATGTTTAGTATTAACACAATAGAAGCTATTTTAAATACACACATATATGTTTGTTTACATATGCATCTATCTGGATTAAAAATGACTATACATTTATATACTCCTCACTGTAGTTAAACACTCTATGTCTCAATTACCACTCTGATGAACAGGAGACAGATTTAGAATATTGCTGTACACTGTGCTTACACTGGGGATTTTGGCAACCTCATAGGACCCCCCAGGAACAAATAGGCTGGGTTTGCATTACAGCTATCTGCCAGAAGATAGTGCTCAAAGGGTACGACGGGCTCTCTTGATCACCATGGTAATGTATATTCACAGTATATTCAGAAGACAGGGAAATACACTTAATGCCATATATGTTTCTGTTCATACATATAATTTAATTTTTCCAAGAAAGGGCCAAAAGATAGACAAAATACAATTGATATGTGATTTCTGCAGTTTGATCTTCCTTTCTGGTATCATTGTCTTATGCTGTCTTTCACTGTCACAATTTACCATTTCCTCACTGAGATTTTACAAGCATCTCCTATATTATCAGTTTTCAAACATGGTTCCAATATACATCCTTAACAAACTGGAGCGTCCAGACTAGGAGGGAGAGAACTGGCACTAGAAGTTGTGCTTAAGTTGCCTGTGACCATAAGAATGTGGGCTCCCCCATGGTATATCCAATTCTGATACTATATTTCAGCAGAAAAGGAAAAAAATGTCAAAGAACCTCTAGGACCCAAATGTTTCACCACTTTCCTTATCTTCCAGATGTGATCATATCTTACCAGGATTTTGAATTGATTTTCTAAAAGAACTTTGAACATTCCCTGTAATGTATCAAGCTAGATATAAACAGTCTGCACTGGAATTGTACATGTTACATAACTTTATCTCAAAATGTATATGTTAGGATATATTAATATTGCTATTTATCCCTTATTCTCTACTCAACTCTACTAATGAATATTCACTGAACATATTCAGAGCTCCTTTCTTACTCCATTTTTCTACTCATGCATCTCGTGCATTCATAATTTGCATTATAAATATATGTGTACAAATTCTTGTGCTCAATATTTAAAGAAATTTAAAAAGAGGGAAAGAACATAACTAAAACTTGCTATGAATCATATGAGGATGATATTATGAGAACACTGTTAAACTATTTAATTGTTTTTTTCAGAAATGAAGAAACATAGATTTAGGCAATATTTCATTACACTGGGTTACTTGTCTATGGTCATCCAACTAGAAAGTAGTGGAATCCAGATTTAATCTTAGATCTGATACTGAAGCCTCTAGATTCTTCCTCTTTTCCATGTTGCTTATCTTATCCCTTTCAAATAGTGCACATTATAGACTGTAAAGTCTCAAGAGCAGCAATCATCTCTATTGATTTTTGGTTTATCCATCCACTTAGCACATAATATACACACAATTATTCACAAAATTTAACTAATATAAAATCAACTGCTAAAGGCATCTAGTATCTTGCACAATACATCTGGCAGGTGAATAACAGTAATATAAAACAGTACACATTAAATGACAACCATTGTATTAAAAGAACAGAAAAGGAACACTGAAATTAATTCCGTCTCACAGAACAGGTCAGACAGGTAAGAGACACTGTTGATATCCCATTTAGATAGGCTTTTAACAGCTCTGTGAATCCCTGCCCCAGTTTCTTCACACTTTACTGCTAAAAGTTGACTCCTGGGACATTGTGAAGATTTTTCTTGAGCACTAGAAGGGGCGATCAAGAAGTGACCCCACAGAAATACAAAAAACCTCATAGACTGTTATGAATACCTCTATGCATACAAGCTAGAAAACTGAAAAGAAATTGATAAATGCTTGGAAACATATAACATCCCAAGATTGAACAAGAAGAGACTAAATCCTTGAACAGACCAGTAATGAGTCCCAAAATTGAATTAGTAGTCAAAAGCCTACTAATCAGAAAGAGCCCAAGACCAGATGAATTCACAGCCAAATTCTACCAGATGTGTAACAAAGAGCTGGTCCCATTCCTACTGAAACTATTCTAAAAAATTGAGGAGGAGGGACTCCTCCCTAAGTCATTCTATGAGGCTATCATCATCCTGACACCAGAAACTGGCAGAGATACAACAACAAAAAAAGAAGACTCCAAGTGAACATCAGTGCAAAAATCCTCAACAAAATACTGGCAAACCGAATCCAGGAGCACATCTAAAAGCCAATCCACCACGATCAAGGAGGCTTTACACCTGGGATGCAAGGTTGGTTCAACATACACAAATCAATAAATTTGATTCACCACATAAACAGAACTAAAAAAGAACACACACATAATCACCCTCAATAAATGCACAAAAGGCTTTTGATAAAATTCACATTCATGTTAAAAAAAACTTCACCAAACTAGGGATTGAAGGAACATACTTCAAAATAGTAAGAGCCATCTATGAGAAACCCACAGCCAACATCATATTGAAAGGGCAAAAACTGTAAATATTCCTCTTGAAAACCGGCACAAGACAAAGATGCCCTCTCTCACCACTCCTATTCAGTGTAGTACTGGAAGTCTTAACCAGAACGATCAGGCAAGAGAAAGAAATAAAAGACATCCAAGCAGGAGGAATGCAAGTCAAACTATTCCTATTTGCAGATGACATGATTCTATATCTAGAAAACCCTATAGTCTGCCAAGAAGCTTCTTGTTTTGATACACAACTTCAGAAAATTTTCAGTATACAAAATCAATGTACAAAAATCAGTAGTATTCCCATACACCAACAACATCCAAGCTGAGAACCAAATCAAAAATGCCACCCCATCCACAATAGCCACAACAAGAATAAAATACCTAGGAATACAGCTAATCAAGAAGGTGAAAGATCTCTTCAATGATAATTACAAAACACTGCTCAAAAAGAAATGAGAGATAGCACAAACAAATAAAAAATCATGCTTATAGATAGAAAGAATCAATATCAATAAAATGGCAATACTGGCCAAAGCAATTTACAGATTCAATACTATTCCTATGAAATACCTATGAGATTCTTTAAATAATTAGAAAAAAATGCTTTACAATTAATATGGAACCAAAAAGAGCCTGAATAGCCAAGAAAATCCTAATCAAAAACATAAAAGCTGGAGGCATTACATTACCTGACTTCAAAATATACTATAAGGGTATAGTAACCAAAACAGCATGGCACTGGTACAGAAACAGACACATAGACAAATGGAACAGAATAGAGAATCTAGAAATAAGGTAACACACCTACAGTCATCTGGTCTTTGACAAACCTGACAAAAACAAGCAATGGGGAAAGGACTTCCTATTCAATAAATGGTGCCGGGATAACTGGCTAGCCATATGCAGAAGACTGAAACTGGACCCTTACTTACAATATATACAAAAATGAGCTCAAGATGGACTAAAGCCTTAAATCTAAACTCGAAAACTATAAAAACTCTGGAAGATAACCTAGTAAATGCTATTCTGAACATAGGACCTGGCAAAGAGTTCATGACAAAGATGCCAAAAGCAATTGCAACAAAAGCAAAAATTGACAAATGGGACATAACTAAATTAAAGAGCTTCTGCACAGCCAAAGAAACTATCAATGGAGTAAACAGACAACCACAGGATGGGAGAAACTTTTTGCAAAGTATGCATTGGATTAAAGTTTAATATCCAGAACCTATAAGGAACTTAAATGTACAAGAAAAGAACAAATAATCCCATCAAAAAGTTGGCAAAGACATGAACAGACACTTTTCAAAAGAAAACATACATGTGGCCAAAATGCTCAACATCACTAATCACTAGAGAAATGCAAATCAAAACTGTAGTGAGATACCATCGCACATGAGCCAGAATGGTTATCGTTAAGTCAAACAATAACAGATTCTGGCGAGGTTGTGGAGAAAAGGGAATGCTTATGCACTGCTGGTGGGAATGTAAATTAGTTCAACCATGTTGGGAAGCTGTTTAGCAATTTCTCAAAGAACTTAAACAGAATTACCATTTGATCCAGCAATCGCATTATTGGGTATATACCCAAAGTAATATAAACAGTTCTGCATAAAAACACATGCATGTGTATGTTCATCTCAACACTACTAATAATTGTAAAGACATGGAACCAACCTAAACGCCCATCAATGGTAGGCTGGATAAATAAAATATGGTATATATACACCATGGAACACAATGTTGCCAAAAAAAGAGAATCAGATCATATCCTTTGTAGGAACATGGGTGCAGCTGGAGGCCATTATCCTACGCAAACTAACACAAGAACAGAAAACCAAATACTACATGTTTTCACCTATAAGTGAGAGCTAATCATTAAGTATATAAGGACACAAAGAAGGGAACAACAGACACAGGAGCTTACTTGAGGGTGGACGATAGGAGGAGGGTGAGGATTGAAAAACCACCTGTTGAATACTGTACTTATTACCTGGGTGACAAAATAATGTGTACACTTAACCCCCACGACATTCCATTTACCTATATAGTAAACCTGCACATATACCTCTGAACCTAATTAATATACATATATATATATATATGTGTGTGTGTGTGTGTGTATATATATAAATTATACTTTAAGTTCTGGGATACATGTGCAGAATGTGCAGGTTACATAGGTATATATGTGCCATGGTGGTTTGCTATACCCATTAACCTGTCACCTGCATTAGGTATTTCTCCTAATGCTATCCCTCCCTTTTCCCCCTACCTCCTAACAGGCCCCACTGTGTGATGTACCCCTCCCTGTGTCCATGTGTTCTCATTGTTCAACTCCCACTTATGAGTGACAATATGTGGTCTTTGGTTTTCTGTTCCTGTGTTAGTTTGCTGAGAATGATGGTTTCTAGCTTCATCCATGTCCCTGCAAAGGACATGAACTCATTTTTTATGCCTGTATAGTATTTCATGTTATATATGTGACACATTTTCTTTATCCCGTCTATCATTGAAAGGCATTTGGGTTGGTTCCAAGTCTTTACTATTGTAAATAGTGCTGCAATAAACATACATATGGATGTATCTTTATAGTACAATGATTTATAATTCTTTGGGTATATACCCAGTAATGGGGTTGCTGGCTCAAATGGTGTTTCTGGTTCTAGATCCTTGAGGAATCACCACAGTGTCTTCCACAATGGTTGAACTAATTTACACTCCCACCAACAGTCTAAGTGTTCATATTTCTCAACATCTTCTCCAACATCTGTTGTTTCCTGACTTTTAAAAATATCTTAATAAAAGGAAAAAAATAATTTAAAAAGTGTGATTTGCAAAGAGAGACTAATGTGTAGGCTGCCTTGTTTGTAGTGGTAAATCATTTCAGAGAGAAGGCTAAAGGGATGATAGGCATTTTAAAAGAAGCAATAAAGTCTTAATTTAGTAGATAAATGTAAGACATTGAAAGTTTATTTTCCTCCTACGTTGAATAAAGTGAGTAGGTATCTATACTTCTGCCTCCATAGATTTTTTCAAGCAATTCTAATTGTTTTTAAAGATTGTTTGCCATGTTTCTATATTACTCTTGATATTTCTCTTGATTCTGAAAACCTAAAGGTATTCTCCTTTCTCTTCCCATTTGTGTGCACTCTTTCTCTATATAAGAAACTTTGACTTTTCTCATAATTCATTACATACTTCTGGCCTAATTTACAGTAAATGTAAGTTTTCTCAATGCAGAGTCAATTTCCAATGACTTCATTCCCAAAACCTTTGCTACTGTCTTTTCCATGGAGTCTATACTCAGTATTTAATGAATTAAATTGAAAACTAAATACTAAACTCTAGATTTTATTGCATATCACCTTTCTCCCTCCTCCACACTCCCTTTGATACGAATAGGATAGCAGGTGCTCAGAAATATTTTGGTTTCTCAATACAATGTAGGCATCTATTTTGACATTCTACAGAATGGCAAGGTAATTCAATCAATGGTTATCTGAATATCTTCTCATCTGCAATTCTCTGGGCATGGGGGAGGAGAGAAGAGGGATGTAGAGAGAATATTTCACTGTTCTTTCTATTGTTATAAAAACAATCTAATTTAGGTTCTCCCTTATTAAAGCCCTGATTAAAAATAATAGTAAAATAAATCATATATGACTCATTTTTAATTATTCTGTACTGTAATAGAAGTGTTCCTGTTATTTGCAAATCTACAAATATTGGTCAGTAAATTAAATGATAAATTCTGAGAAAAATCCCATCTAATTACATCTAGATAAGTTGACTTAGTGCTGAAGTGACTACTTAGGAGTGTCAGTGGCATCCTTTCTATAAATTATGCCTCTAACAGAGTATATTCTATTTCTTTCGCATAGGAAAAAGTTCTTCATAGTCACCGTGGTAGTGACCACTACAAGAAATGTGTGGCAGTTTAAAATGATGCTTTAAGTAGATTTAATACCTATTCTCTATTTTCTCTTGATTTTTCTGCTGCCCCGCTATATTATTTTTTCTGCTAGGAAATGTGAATGGCATCTATAAAATTTTAAGAGGACACACTTCAGAACCAAGTGTTTCTGGCTTGGTCATAACAAAGCAAATGATACATGAATTTGAAATCATTAGAAGTTTTGCTCTTGTGAAAAAGTTCAATAAAATACACAATATTGATAACTGACCCAAAATGCCTTTAATATTTTCTATTTATATGCTTTCATGTTAAAATATAGCTAATTTTTTTTTTTTTTTTTTTTAGTTTTGGCTCATATATATTATTCATGAAGGCTTCTTTTGAAGAGACAATTAGTATACTCAAATATCCCATGTCCTCTCTTACATTTCCCAGCTTTCCTGGTAGTGATTTTGAAGTCATGTGACTTGTCCTGTTCAAGGGACTGTATAGTTGGATACTTGTCATTTGCAGGTTTATAACTATTAAGTGCTGTTGGACTTCTTTCATTCCTGCTTTCTTATGACAATTTATACTAATTGTAAAAGATGATGTTAGGAGAAGAGGGAGGAGGGCCAGCTAAACTACAATCAGAAAGATAACACTTGATTGTAGTAACACACTGAGTTTCAAGGCTTTGTCTGTTTTGACACTTCGCCTTATTTATCTTAAATAATATCCATTCCCTGATCACTTTCAATGGACAGCCCCACTTTCCAGTTCATTCTATCACCCTTTTCTGTTTGATTTCCTCCTTAGCACTTGTTACCATGTAACAAACTATAAATATCACTTTATTTTCTATAACCTTCAACTAGATCAAAAGCTCCGTAAAGCAAGAATGCATTTTTGTTTCAGTTTAGTTTACTGCTATATCCCTAACAACTTGGGCTGTAACTGGAACATAGTAGATGCTTCACAATTTTGCTACTTGAGGAAGTTACATAATTGCTTAGCCTCAATTATCCTTCTTATCATATAGTCAAGAAGATAAATGAGAACATGTATAAATCTTCTAGTTTCATATGTAGTACACATTTAAAACATTTAATGAATGAATGTTTTAAGAAAACATCACCACCTGGTTATCAGATAAGCTCTACCATAAATTTTCTCAAGATGATCTTAAAATAAATTTTGAGCTATACACCATAACATGTTTATCCAATAAGGATTCACACTTTTTATTTGTATCACTGTCCTTTGCAATTTATCAAGATACGATGCACACATGCATAAAAACACACATATTTTTATACACACAAACATAAGCACACGCATAGGTGCATGTTTGTATATGTGTGTACAGTGTACATATGTACCTGTGTATATTTATATTTGTATAGGTGTGTCTATTTATATATGTGTGGATATACATTTACATGAGATAAATAAGTAAAACTTATTTTTCTAGTTATCATCTAATAAATCTGCAGTTTCAATTCTCTATGCTGTGGGAGGACAAAGAAATGTAAATGTATGCTGAATAAACATCTGCTTTTCTCGAGGATAAATGTGAAGGGCAAAAAAGGTAGAGAAAAAGTAGATAATGTGACAGTTACTGCTCTGAGTATACAATGTATATACTCTAAAGTTGTCTTTGTTCATTTGACATATCAAATGCAGGCAACATTTTGCCACTCTTCTAGCAGATGTCACTGCCTATCAAAAGATTTTTTTGAAGGGTGACTCAACCTAAAAAGAAAATCAAAGTAATTCAACATTATCTGCAGTAACACCTAAAACTCATTCCTTTCTCCTAAAATACTCCCTGAAGATATTTTTTCATCCCAGAACGTTTCTCCCATACTAAACACTAATATCAGTAATAGATTTTAACAAAAATTTAATTCATAATAAGGGAAAATATAGAAAGAAGGCAAAATAAAATTATTAACCAGCATTATGCTTGAAGACATTCTGAACATGTCAGAATAGAAATAAACTTTCTAAATTTACTCAGAAAGGAAACAACTATACAGATACAGAAATATATTTCATTTCTGACTTTTAATATATTTTACTTGTTTGAAGAGAAAAACTTCTACAGAGAATGGAACTAAAGCAAACATTTCTGAATCATACATTTTATTGTGTGAAATGTCCTTCATTTTCACATTGTTATTTACAGTTTATTTCAGAAGAAGTTACTGCATCTTAACTTTCACTTAACCATGAATGAAGGAGGTGAGAAAATAATAGAAATAAATGAAAAATATATAAATGAAGAAAGAGATTGTTAGGTGTACACTCAATAGAGCTATATGGGTGGAGAGGTTTCAAGGGATCAGAGACCTACATATGAGTATTAATACTCATGGTAATTATATCTTCTACTAATGTTTTAAAGGCCTCACTGTTACACACAGTAAAAGTCATGAAGAATGAGATTTCACTAAAGTTTTATAGAATTCCAAATAATAACTTTCCCTACATAGTCCCTTTACTGTGAGGCAGTGGAAAACTGAGAACCAAAACCCTCAGATGACTGATTTTTATAAGGGCCATTGCCGTATTCTGTTTTACCTGCTGAGTGTTTGAGTGTTTTCAAAGGCAATGTAATACCAGAAATGAAGCACCGAGCCAGCCTAAAGCATCCACATGCCCTAGATTTTCTGTGAAAAAAATTGCAGTGCCGGATTCCTGCTTTAGACAATATTCCCTGTCTTGTCATAAATAAGCCCAAAATATCAGATTTCAAAATTCACAGATAAACTTTAGTCCTCATAAAAAAAAAAATAAAGTTGGGAAAGAAAGATTGAAAGTATACTAAGTTAATCCTTAGGAATTTTCATGTGCCTTTAAAAATAAAACATGTTAAGTCAGTCCGCAGAATAAAGAAAATACAAATGACATCTTGTTGGGCTTCTTTTCATACTTGTTTCAATGACAGTTTTATTCTTCTTTATTGATGTGCTGAGGATGCCTATAAGCTTTTCTACTCTCATTTGGAACAAGGTTATTAAAATTTAAACATATTGCTTCTAAATACATTTTCCTTTCTGCCAACTTGGCAGTATGTACCCCAATTTTATTTTCCACCTCTTTCTTGCATATTTGGTGGACTCACTTCAATTTCAGCGATTCTCATAGGTTTCTATTCATTAAAATAATCACTTCAATGAATGATACAAAATGTTAGTGTTGAGGGAAGGCAGAGAAGTGAAACTAGAAGAAGAAACAGCAAGATCCATCACTTTTAGTGATATGAAAAATGATATGGTGACAATTCTTTTATTTGTCTATTCTGAACAACCCGCTATTAAGCTAGGTTCCATTTGGAATACATACAGTTAAAAAATAGTATACAGAAGTAGATTTTATATATTCTACAATTTGCATAATGGGAATTTATTTTGGTGCATCATTAATGTATTGTCTAGTGACAACATATCTAACTCATGTAGAGAAGATGAAGGAAAGAAGAGAGAGAGAGAAATGGAGAGAGTGAAGAGGGAAGGAGAAAATGAGGGAGAGAGAAAAAAATTGCATAGCGTTGTCACACTCACCATTCCCCTATGTACCTCTCTTTCCTCAAGGAACCAAGAGAAAAGATCTGTAGTTTCTTTTGGAATTTCAGCACCTGAGCCCTTTCTTCCATAGTGCCCATCTATGAATGTGACCTCCTTGTCATTCAATAATTTATAGTAGTTTAAGAATTTTCAATATTAATTTAAGCTGCACTGGCTTTCCATGTTACACTCGAACTTTGGAATCAAATTCCTACTTAAAGTCTGACTCCAGGGTACTTTCTAATCTTAAAGAATATAAATAAGAATTGTAACAATAAAATAGATGGATATCATTGAATTGTTAATTGCCTACTAGTACTACAGTATAATATTGCAAATGTCAAATGTGTAAATTACACAAATGAAACCAGGCTCAAGTAATTTTTATGATGATGGAATGAGATAACATACATTAAGTCCCTGGTGCAGGGCCTGACTCATAACATGAAAACAAAAATCTTGAGTTAATATGATTATCTGCAGGTTTGATATTTATTTTTCTTTTGCCTAGAGCAGCATTAAATTTTTACATAAGTTTAGAAAGTTTGCATAATATAAAAAAGCTACCTAAGCAGGTTGCATCTTTAAAGTTCATTTGCCAAAAACTTTTATAGAAGTGAGAAAAACATTTCATAAAATATTACCAGTTGTTATGACTCATATTAATTGAAAGTCTACTATGTTTTAGATTTGGTAATAAGAGCTTTGTCATTTTGTTTAATCTTCATAGTAACTATGGAAACAAATAATTATTTTCATTTTATAGATGAAGCTTCTGAGGTGCAGAGAGCTATAGTAACACATCTAAGGTTAAGTGGCAACTGATGTATGTTATGATGCTGTTATGACTCACATTAATTGAAGGTCTACTATGTTTTAGACTCTGTAATAAGAGATTTATATGTCATTTTGTTTAATCTTCACAGTAACTGTGGAAATAAATAATTATTGTTATTTTATAGATGAAGCTTCTGAGGTGCAGAGAGCTATAGTAACACATCTAAGGTTAAGTGGCAACTGATGTATGTCTGACTTTAAAACCAGTGTTTTGTTTACAGTTAGCCTACACTAGTCGATTATATATTTGTAGAGCACATAGCGATTATGCATCATCTTAGGGTTAGTGTCAGTGCTTCCTGGTATACTCTATCTATATTATTGTTGTAATGAAGTGCTTTTTATACATTGAAAATGGAATATGTCAGCATTGTTGAAACATGGCTTCCATTTTGTAATTCCCACAGTGACCTATTTGGAATTTAACAGATATTTTCCTATAAAGAGCAAAGTATGCCTGATCAAGTAATAAAAATCTCTGATAACAATTCTCACATCCATTTCAAGGAATATACATATATATGTATATAGACATATATGTGTATATAGACATATATGTGTAGACGTATATGTCTATATATGTATACACAAATATGTATAGGTGTATATAGACATATATGTGTAGACCTAAACATATGTCTATGTCTATGTCTATATATATACAAGTATATATACGTATATATGTATATACACACACACATTTGGGTTTTTTTGCATTTTTTTGCATTTCTGCATTATCACCAAAACTGGTTTGATTAGCAAAAACTAGTCAAACACAGAGTCAAATAAATGACCATGAATATTATACCTTCCTTATATAATACATGTGTTTAAAAAAACTAATTTTTCTTACCCTGGAAGTTACTATAAATTGCCTATTCCACTGAAACCAAAGATATCTGATGTTTGAGGCACTAGTGATTTCCCATTTTTTCCAGTTTTTCTCCTTTCAGAACCATAATGGATATAAACCCACCCAATTCAGATTAGTTGAGATTGCATGATTTTTTTGACTAATGCAAGTGAAATTTATATCATTCTTGATCTTTGTGAGATCAAATGAATAACATAAGTATCAAATGAATCATACATTTAATTGTAAGTACCAAATGAATAACATGTCGATTCTGAAGAGCATTCCTGAGCCTTCACATGGAGAATAGTTGCCTTGGATTGTTACGAAGAGTCACACAGACTTGATGTAAGGAAGGAAAAACACGGTTTTTGAGTCACTAAAATTTTTTGTTTGTTTAAAATTTTTAAATAAGTAAATGATACACTTGATGTAACAGGACACTACATCAGCACAGAGAAGTGAATTTCACTATTATGTAGGAAGTAAACATTTTCAATAAAATATTTACCAGTGACAAAAATTAGTGTGTATAATTACATTTCCATACAGATAGTAATTGATTACAGTTATTTCACAAGTCACATTCTATATTCAGGCCAAAATATTGCAAATATCTTAAATATTATACCTAGCAGTTTTCTAACTATGTGAATCATATTTTCTTTACATGTTTTTCTTTGCATATTTTTCTTTACAGTTTTCTTATCTCCTCTCACATCCTTAGAATTTTTAAAAAATTATTTTTACTTTCAAATTTTAAATTTGCAGGAAAAACTTCTCTCAGGTGTAGTATATAAAGATTTAAAATCAAGAGAGACCATATTCTATGACATATATGTATGTGTGTATATACATATATATCATATATTTTATATACTGCATGTATATTATACATACATGTGTAAATTATATAAAATATAATACATACATGTAAATTATATAAAATACATATGTAAATTATTTCCCAAAGGAAAACCCTGATAAGATTTTTGTTATTAATTACATTATGGTAAAAAAAAATGACACTAACAGAAAACAAACAAATATTTATACAAGATAAATTTTCAGCAATGAGCTATGTCCATATAAACACTACCACCATAATTTACAAAAAGTAAATCAAAAGAGACAATGGTAAAATAAAAGAAAGCACAGTGCTTTTTGGATTCTGGACAATCAGAATTTTGTGTATTTAAAAATCATTGTATGTTAGCAAATGACTGACATTTTCTTTTTCAACTTTTAAGTTTGAGGTACACGTACTGGTGTGTTATATAGGTAAACTCGTGTCATGGGGGTTTGTTGTACAGATTATTTCATGACTCAGGTATTAAGCCTTGTACCCATTAGTTATTTTTCCTGATCCTCCCCCCTCCTACCCTCTACCTTCCAGTAGGTCCTACTGTCTGTTGTATCTGTTGTTCCCCTCTATGTGTCCATATGTTCTCATCATTTAGTTCCCACATACAAGTGAGAACATGTGATATTTGGTTTTCCATTCCTGCTTTCCTTTGCTAAGGATAATGGGCTCCAGCTCCATTTCCCTGCAAATGACATAATATTTTTTATGGCTGCATAGTATTCCATGCTGTATATATACCGTATTTTCTTTATCCAGTCTACTATTGATGATCATTAGGTTGATTCTATGTTTTCACTATTGTGAATAGTGCTGCAATGAACATATGAATGCATTTATCTTTATGATATAAGGATTTATATCCCTTTGGGTATCTACCCAGAAATAGAATTGCTGGGTTGAACATTAGTCCTTTTTCACCTCTTTGAGGAATTGCACGCTGCTTTCCACAACGATCAAACTAATGTACACTTCCACTAACAGTATATAAATGTTTCTTTTTCTTTACAACCTCATCAGTGCCTGTTATTTTTTTGAACTTTTTAATAATAGCCATTCTGACTGGTGTCAGATGGTATCTCATTAGGGTTTTGTTTATGTTTCTCTAATAATCAGTACTGTTAAGCTTTTTTATATGTTTGATGGCCACTTGTATGTCTTCTTTTGTAAAGTGTCCATGTTCTTTGCCCACTTTTTAATGCTTTTGTTCTTATAAATTTGTTTAAGTTTCTCATACATTCAGGATATTTGTCAGATGCATAGTTGGCAAAAATTATCTCCCATTCTGTGGGTTGTCTGTTGATTTTGTATCCTGAAAATTTGCTGAAGTTGTTTGTCAGCTTACGGAGCATTTGGGCCAAGAATATGGAGTTTTCAACATACAGGATTACGGTGTCTGCAAAGAGGGATCGTTTGACTTCCTCTCTTCCTATTTAAATGCCCTTCATTTCTTTCTCTTGCCTGACTGCTCTGGCCAGGACTTCCAATACTGTGTTGAATAGGAATGGTGACAGAGGGCATACTTTTCTATGCCAGTCTTCAAGGGGAATGCTTCCAGCTTTTGCCCATTCAGTATGATGTTGATTGTTGGTTTCTCATAGATGGCTCTTATTATTCTGAGGTATGTTCCTTCAATACCTCATCTATTGAGAGTTTTTAAGCATGAAGGGGTATTGAATTTTATCAAAAGCATTTTCTGCATCTATTGAGATAATCATGTGGTTTTTGTCTTTAGTTCTGTTTATGCGATGAATCACATTTATTGATTTATATATGTTGAACCAACTTTGCATCCCAAGGGTAAAGTACACTTGATTTTGGAGGATATGTGTTTTGATGTGCTCCTGGATTTGGCTTGCCAGTGTTTTGTTGAGGATTTTTGATTTGTTCACCAAAGTTACTGGCTTGAAGTTTTCTTTTTTGTCATGTTTCTGCCAGGTTTTGTTATCAGGATAATGCTAGCTTCATAGAATGAGTTAGGGAGGAGTCCTTCCTCCTCAATCTTTTGGAATAGTTTCTCTAGAAATGGTATAGCTTTACTTTGTACATCTGATAGAATTCAGCTGTGAATCTGTGTGGTCCTGGACTTCTTCTGGTTAGTAAGCTATTTATTACTGATTCAATTTTGGAACTTGTTATTGGTCTGTTCAGGGATTCAATCTCATTCTGGCTCAGTCTTGAGAGAGTATATGTGTCCAGGAATTTATTCATTTATTCTAAATGTTTTGGTTCGTGTGCACAGAAGTGTTCATAGCAGTCTATGAGTGTTTTTTCGTATTTCTGTGGAGTCAGTAGTACTATCTCCTTTGTCATTTCTAATTGTTTTTATTTGGATATTCTCTCTTTTCATCTTTAGAAGTCTAGTTAGAATTCTATTTTATTTGTTTTTCAAAAAAAACCCACATAACTCCTGAATTCGTTAATTCTTTGAATTTTTATATCTCAGTCTTCTTCAATTCAGTTCTTTTTGATTATCATTTGTCTTCTGCTAACTTTGGGGTTTGTTTGTTCTAGGTTCTCTAGTTCTTATAGTTGTAATGTTAGGCTGTTAAATTAAGATCTTTCTAACTTTTTTGTGAGGGCATTTAGTGCTATAAATTTCCCTGTTAACACTGTCTTAGCTGTTTCCCGGAGATTCTGGTATGTTGTATCATTGTTCACATTAGCTTCAAAGAACTTCTTGATTTATGCCTTAATTTCATTATTTACCTAAAAGTCATTTAGGAGTGCATTATTCAATTTCCATGTAATTGTATTGTTTTGAGTGAATTTCTTAGTCTTAATCTGTAATTTGATTGTGCTGTGGTCTGTGAGATTGTTTTTTATGACTTCAGTTCTTTTGCATTTGCTGAGGAGTGTTTTACTTTCAATTATGTGATTGATTTTAGAATATATGCCATGTGGCAGTGAGAAGAATATATATTCTATTACTTTTGGGTGGAGAGTTCTGTAGGTGTCTATCAGGTCCTTTTGATTTAGTGCTAAGATTTGGTACTAAATATCTTTGTAAATGTTCTGCCTTGATGATCTAATACATTTGGTGGTATGAAGTCTGTCACTACTATTGTGTAGGAATCTATGTCTCTTTGAATGTCTCTAATAACTTGCTTTATGAATCTCAGTGCTCCTGTGTTGGGTGCATATATATTTACAACAGTTAGGTCTTCTCGTTGAATTGAACCATTTACTATTATGTAATGCCTTTCTCTTTTTGATATTTGTTGCTTTAAAGTCTGTTTTGTGAAGTTAGGGTTGCAACAAATACTTTTGTTTGTTTTCTACTTGCTTGGTAGATTTTTCCTATCCCTTTATTTTGAGCCTATTGGTGTCATGCATGTGAGATGGGTCTCCTGAAAACAGCATCCTAATGGGTCTTGATTTTTTATGCAACTTGCTACTCTGTGCCTTTTAATTGGGGCATTTAGCCCATTTTTATTCAAAGTGAGTATTAATATGTGCGGATTTGATCCTGTCATCATGTTAGCTGGTTATTATGCAGACTTTTTCTGTGTGGCTGCTTTATAATGTCACTGGTCTGTGTACTTATGTGTGTTTTTTAGTGGCTGGTAATAGTCTTTCCTTTCCATATTTAGTGCTTCCCTCAGGATCTCTTGTAAGGCATACGTGTTGGTAACAAATTCTGTCAGCATTTGCTTGTCTGAAAAAGATCTTACTTCTCTGAAGCAACACTTTCGTTTGTAAGCATCACTTAATATATTAAGTTCTTTTAAAACTATTTTGGATCAAAACCCAAATTACAAATAGTTGCAAATTTTTACTTCATCCATGTATGGAGAAGAATGGAAAAATACCCATAGTGAAGTAAAGCTAGTACCTAGTAGGTAACAATCTAATGGGTTCTTCATGATTTCTTTACTTACACTAATAATGTTCCGATCTCTCCTAATACAGTCTACAAAGAAATCATTTGCTATAGACATGAATCATTGGTTTGTTTCAACTGCCATCTCATGAGAATTAAGTATATTATGATGGTCTTATCCTGTACACAGAATGAAACATGCCATTTCTTGCCACACAGTAGATTTCACTGCTGGAGGAAACTTCAATCAAATAATTATCTCAGCCTTCAAAAATCCTTCACGACTGCATTACCAAATTAAAACATTTTATTTTAAATGTCAAAATACTTTTTAATATGCAACATTTGGACAGTGAAATTGCTTTTTTCTTACATTAATAACTTACCACTAGTTTAAAAGTTTAAATTAACTAAGAATGAATAAAATCTCTTCATTAGCAATATCATTGACTAAAGCTAAGAGATTTTATCAAATCATTCTTAGATGTTACATGATATTTCGTGAATGTTTGTGTTTGGTAACAAAGAATAATTTTTGCTCAATTCTTATGCTCATTACACTTTTGTGCACAGTTTATTTGGAAAATAGAAAAGACTATATATATTGTAAAGTACTATGAATCCCTAAGACAAGCTCATCTTCTGCCACATGGCTGATTCCTTAATAACTTGACCTAGGAATGGCTACTACCAGGGATTATTGTAAAACTGTAGAATTATTTCTCTATATTTTCCTTTTCTCTGATAGCAAACAGGCTCTTAACCTGGCCAAGGATTCCTTGGGCTGCTACCCTTCTCCCCAAATTTGGTCTAATCCTTAAATGAGAAGCACTTTGTTACCATGGTGAAAAGTTTTATATAAATAGGTTTACAGAGCACCTACTTTAGTTTAGCATTTGTGAATAAGTTTCAAATGAATAACAAAAGCAACATTCATGCAGTCATACTTAACAAAGGAAAATATATATTCAAAATCATATTCTAAAGAGCCACAAAAATGCAGGATATAATTCAAGAGCAAATGAACATCAAGTATTCAATTGAGCATTGATTCTAAGTAAATCAGAGTCTTGTTATTTTTGTTTGCTATTATCTTTAAGGCTCCATCAGTAAAAAGAATGGGACTGTAAACATCCTTGAAGGATACCTCGGGATAGACTGGAAATCATGGGTGTGTCTGTTTATAATCAATAAATTAATAAAATATTAAAAGAAAATAAAGCAGCACTCTATAATAAAATATAGCACAACTTCTAAGGAAATTTTTAATATTTAATTGCAAAATCAAAAGACAACAGTTTGCAAAATGTCTTTGAAAACAAACAAACCAAAGCTATTTCAAGTAATTACCCTATATTTTGGTGTCTCACATTTTCTGATTATTACTTATGTGATGAATGCAATCAACCACCAAGATCTCTCTTCAAGAAAGGACTTTTTTCCTCCAGCTTTCATCTGTCATCCACTTCAGGGAATCCCTTTGCTGCAAAGAGACAAATTGTTCAAGGTTACACCCTTCCCATGTCAGCTGGTATTTAAGGACTGATGGAGGCAGGATTGTGAACTTCCAGCCATTTAGGCCAATTACAGGTTGATCCTGGATCCCTGGAACTCCCTATGGTGATGACTGAAGCCCAGTATCACAAACGACTGGTCTTTTCTTGATTTCTCACTTACACAGGGTTTGATCAGTAGGTCATCAGTTAATAAATATCCTACAAACTAAAATCCACCTTAGAGTTAGCTCCTGGAGGACCTAAGTGAATTAAGAGAAGGTTAATAAGGTAGTTGCAGGGAAGGGGAGCATCGCACACCGGGTCCTATTGTGGGGAGGGGGTAGGGGGGAAGGATAGCATTAGGAGATATATCTAATGTAAATGATGAGTTAATGGGTGCAGCACACTAACATGGCACATGTATGTATATGTAACAAACCTGCACGTTGTGCACATGTACCCTAGAACTTAAAGTATAATAATAAAAAAAAAAGGAACAACTCCATTATTGTCCATTTAAAAAGGTATCTGAGTCCTTTAGTACTTGGCATCGTCAAATATTAGGTTATGGCTAGTAAGGAAAACCTCATTCATTCAGACACATTGGAGTAGAAGGCTTATCTGAGTTTGAAAGCTTAAAAATCATAACAAAACCACCATAATAGGGGGAACACATAATGGTGGTCACAACATAAGCAAAACTATATGGGTTTGTCTCCATGTTGGCCTGAGAGGACCAAAGCTATGGGGGGTCAAAGTAGTGGTATTATTGATTTTTGCTGGGATGTTTCTTTCCTTGCCAAGTCTTAGACTCCAGGCTACTTATCTTTTTGACTATTCCCTGCTTTCCAAATGTAGGCAGATAAACCAAAGATGTTGGCAAATGGTGAAGGTGTGGGTTTCCAACCACATGAGAGGATCCTGGGCCTCCTTCCCCATCCTTGCACCTGTAGCCACCGTCAGTGGTGTTTGGAGGCCACAGCTCCTCCTACTGATGCTCACAGGACTCATGCATGGTATATCGTCTGTATTCGTGGTGAAAAATGGCTACTTAACAACTTGCATAATGGAAGTCTACTCAAGCTGCCTCCTTGTCAAATTAACATACTAACATCAGTGATAAAAATGTGACCTTCAACCTGCCCTGTCATTTAGAGATACCAAATAACATATGTTGTGGTCAAGGAAATGCTTCTGATGCCAGTCTAATGATTGTTTTTAGAAAAGGATATACTTTGACCTTCAATGTAATAAGAAATGCAACACTTTATAGTGTCCGACTGCTAAGATTTACTTCCAACTTGTCAGACACAACTAGTTTGCCCAATCCAAATCAAAGGGAATCAAGGCTATGAAATCCACACAGGACATCAACGCACACATAGATAAAAACTACAGATGTGTCAGAGGCAACCATATACATACAAATAATGTAACTACTAAATTCCATGAAGTAGCTGTCCAGGAATACTTTTCAAATAACTTCAGCAAAAAAGAAACACTTTGAAAGCATAAAGAAACTTTCCTAACAACACCTCCAAAGCCAAAGCCTACCAGGTCCCCATCTTCTGCAGGGCCAAAATGTTCATGTGCTTAATAAGTACAATATGAGTAGCACAAATGGAATCAGTCTGCTTGTAGCATGAGGTGACATCATCATCACCTATGAGAAAAGCCATAAGATGACTGTGACAGGAGTATTAAACATAAACCCAAATGAGAACATTGACCTATAATTCTCATTTAGTGCCACTGGAACTGCAGTGAAAATGTCATTCTTCCTGTCTTCAGTTTTGGCATGAATGCAGGTTCTAGCTTTTTTTTCTCACAAGGGTTTCAGTTCAATCCAATTCTAGGTGACACCAGAAATCTCATGTTTAAAGCTTCCAATGACTCACTGAGAGCCTTTCAAGCCACCAATGGAAATTCTTTTAAATGTAATCCTAAGGAAAATGTTCATGTTACAAATGCTTTTTCAGTAAGCATATTCAAAGTTTGGATGCTTTCAGGTTTTTGGTTTGAAGGTGACCAGTTTGGATCTGTAGAAGAATGTCAACCAGATGAAAATATGCTGAGTTCTGCTGCCAATGGAGGCCCTCATACAGGGATTGTCTTCATAGTCTCAATTGCTTATCTCATTGACAGGAACAGAACTCATGCCTGGCATCAGACATTTTAGCATTCTAAATTACTCTGTACCACTGTACATCAACAGTAGTTGCCAGAGGTCTATATTCATTTTGCCTGTGATTAAATTGGCAATGAAATGGAGGCAAACTTTCTTGTAAACCGTTTTTCTCAAACCTGCTTTATAAAATGCAAAGAATATCTTGCAAAACTTACTAACTATGCACAAAAGAGTATTTAAATAGTGGTGCTAGTTTTACTAACTGGTTGAATATTAATATTTACCAAAGTAGAAATCACAGAGAAGAGAAAGAGTAGTTTTTTAAATAGGCACTGACAACATCATTTAACTCCATCATTTAACTTTTTCAGTTTCTAGCATTTGCTTTATCTACTCTTTATTCGGATTTAAGGCTTACATAAAGAAAATCTTGGGCTCTAACATTTATAACTAATGAAGGTTAGCTAATTGTTATACTGACATGTTTAACAGAGCCAAAAATAATAGAGGAAAGAAAAATCTAAAACAAAATATTCTAAAGATAAGAATTTGAAATGTTTAAATTAAGCTATGAAAATCAGGACTGGCATGGCCCATACAGGAAATGAACAGTAAAACGTGCAAGCATTTCATAAGCAATTGGGACTATCCTTCAGCATTTTTGTGTTCTGCCACCTCAAATTTGGCATGTTTTTAAAATATTAAAATGAGCGCTATTTTTATTTACAATTTTGTAAAGTTATTTGCTGTCTTTTTTAAAAAAATTATTATTCTTTAAGTTCTAGGGTACATGTGCACAACGTGCAGGTTTGTTACATATGTATACCTGTGCCATGTTGGCGTGCTGCACCCATCAACTCGTCAGCACCCATCAACTCGTCAGCACCCATCAACTCGTCATTTACATCAGGTATAACTCCCAATGCAATCCCTCCCCCCTCCCCCATCCCCATGATAGGCCCCTGTGTGTGATGTTCCCCTTCCCGAGTCCAAGTGATCTCATTGTTCAGTTCCCACCTATGAGTGAAAACATGCGGTGTTTGGTTTTCTGTTCTTGCGATAGTTTGCTGAGAATGATGGTTTCCAGCTGCATCCATGTCCCTACAAAGGACACAAACTCATCCTTTTTGATGGCTGCATAGTATTCCATGATGTATATGTGCCACATTTTCTTAATCCAGTCTGTCACTGATGGACATTTGCGTTGATTCCAAGTCTTTGCTATTGTGAATAGTGCTGCAATAAACATACGTGTGCATGTGTCTTTATAGCAGCATGATTTATAATCCTTTGGGTATATACCCAGTAATGGGATGGCTGGGTCATATGGTACTTCTAGTTCTAGATCCTTGAGGAATCGCCATACTGTTTTCCATAATGGTTGAACTAGTTTACAATCCCACCAACAGTGTAAAAGTGTTCCTATTTCTCCACATCCTCTCCAGCACCTGTTGTTTCCTGACTTTTTAATGATTGCCATTCTAACTGGTGTGAGATGGTATCTCATTGTGGTTTTGATTTGCATTTCTCTGATGGCCAGTGATGATGAGCATTTTTTCATGTGTCTGTTGGCTGTATGAATGTCTTCTTTTGAGAAGTGTATGTTCATATCCTTTGCCCACTTTTCAATGGGGTTGTTTGTTTTCTTGTAAATTTGTTTGAGTTCTTTGTAGGTTCTGGATATTAGCCCTTTGTCAGATGAGTAGATTGCAAAAAGTTTCTCCCATTCTGTAGGTTGCCTGTTCACTCTGATGGTAGTTTCTTTTGCTGTGCAGAAGCTCTTTAGTTTAATTAGATCCCATTTGTCAATTTTGGCTTTTGTTGCCGTTGCTTTTGGTGTTTTAGACATGAAGTCCTTGCCCATGCCTATGTCCTGAACATACGCAAGTCAATAAACGTAATCCAGCATATAAATTTGCTGTCTTATGTTTGAAGTTCAGGCTTATCTCACTTCTGCATTTGTGTAAAATATAGATTTAATTGTACTGATTTATCCACTTAAAGCTTGGTTAGGGATATACTCTTAAAGGATCAGTACATATGCAATGCATTGCCTTTAACAGTACTGACCAGATTTTCTTGTTGTTTGCCTGGAAACAACAGCAGCAAATGGTAATTATCATTTATCAATGGGCCAGACATCAGACAGTGAAATTTACATGTATTATCCTGGGTTTTCTCCTTGTTATCTAAATATGCTTCTTGTCATTTTACAGATAAGGAAAGTAACTTACATGTTGTTACATGGTCAGCAAATAGGATGACCGCAGTTTGAATCACTCTCTTATTAAGCTTACCATTCATTATCTAGGCCTTGTCAAATTTACACACTGCCTTCTTCTGTGTCAGGAAAAATTTTTAAATAAATATATTTCTACTATTTCTGAGTATATACAAAATTGTTTCCAGGTTAATAAATTCATATTCTCTTGGCCTGCTATAAGACTTTTTTTTTCTCAGAGTATAATAAGCTCTAAGGAAAAGTCTATGGTAGACAACTCCTACCACTCCTTCATCATTAACTGGACAGTTTTTACTTACCTACACAATCTTTCCCCTCTGCCATATGCCTCAGGCCCAATACTGATTGTTCTCCACTTGAGTAGATTTTCCTAGACATTCCAGGCTTTCAATGCCCTATTGGTCCAGCTTGCTGTCTATTTCACCTCCCCATCATCTCCAAAATATTTTGTTTCTTGTGGAAGCAGAGCTGGTATGAATGCAAAGAGGCTCCTAAAACATGCTTACCTCAAAGGGCTACAGTATTTTCTGTGTGATATTCCACAAATAATTCAAGGAAATACCTCTTTTGTTTAAAAAAAATAGTGCATTTTAAAATAAAAATTGTAACAATTCTACTTCTATTTTTTTTTTTTTTTTTACCTTTTTACTTATCCAGGCCCATTCTTCATACAGTGCAGGTTGAATGACTATGAGGTTTAGAATTCTACACTAATGTACAGTGAAGACACTCTTAATCTATAATATAAGTGGCTATTGTCAGTCGACCTGCCTGCATACTCATCAATCCATTTATAATCTATTTCTTTAATTTCTTCTGTTAATCGTTTTGTGTTAGGGGTAATGGTGGCAAACAGTAAGGAGACCAGAGTAACATTTGTGGCAAAAATGAATTGTGCCAATTAAGGATGGCTTTCTCTAAGTATAACGTTTACCCTTATACAGTTGAGCTCTTTATCTCTAAAGTTAAGTGGAAGTTTCTGAAGAACTAATAAAAAGAAATCATGTGTATGAGGGGATGAAGCTTCTTCATCTTAAAGTGCTTTAAAAATAGAATTTGGAAGCCTACTTAAAGACAAGCATACGCCTTTTCTATAAATGGTGCTGGGAAAACTGGAAATCCATATGTAAAATAAAGAAGTTGGACCCTTACCATACAATATCTACAAAAATTAATTTAAAATGGATCAAGGTTATAAATACAAGAGATAAATCTTCAAAACTCTCAGCAAAAATATAGGGGGAAATCTTCATGACATTAGATCTGGCAATGATTTCTTGGATATGACACTAAAAACACAGATGACAAAGGAAAAAATAGATAAATTGAACTATAGAAATTAAAAATTTTGTGCATCAAATGACATTATCAAGGGAATAAAAAGGGAACCTATAAAATGGGAGAAAGTATTTGAAAATAATGTACTTGATTAATGTTTAATATGCAGAATATATAAAGAACTCGAACTCAAAAACAAAACAAAACAAAAAGCTAACAACCCAATGTAAAAATATGAAAAGGGTTTGAACAGACATTTCTCCAAAGATGACATAGAAACAGCCAATAAGCAAAGGAAAATATGCCCAACATCACTAATTATGAAACTGCAAATCAAAACCACAGTGAGATACCATTTCACATCCATGAGGATGGTTAATATGAAAAACAAACAATAACAAAAAATAATAAGTGTTGTCAAGGATGAAGAGAAATTGGAACAATTGTACATAGCTGGTGAGAATGTAAAATGGTGAAGCCGCTATAGAAAACAGCATGGTGGTCATATAAAATACTAAATATGGAATTGCCACATGATCCAACAATTTTACTTCTGGGTATATACCTACAAGATTTAAAAAGCAGGAACTCAAAGAGATAGCTGTATATCCATGTTCATAGCAGTATTATTTACAGTTTACAGTAGGTGAAAGAAACCTAAATGTTTATCAATGGGTGAGTACATAAACAAAATGTGGTGTGTTTGTGCATATGGTTACAGTTGACCCTTGAACAAAGCAGGGGTTAGGAGTGCTGATCTCCTGCATGGTTGAAAATTTATGCCTGGAGGGTTCCAGTTCAAGATAACTAACTAGAGACCTCAGGTGGCAGTTCTCAGAAAGAAGAAAGTTACAAGTGAATAATCATAATTTGAATAAAATAGCAAGGAAGAGTGCTGGAATCTAGTGAAGAACTCCTGATAAGAAGCTAGAGCACAGAAAGAAAGGAAGCAAGGCACTGGCAGAGATCAGTTAGGAACCCTAAGCGACTTTTTGTGTTTTGACAAAAGGGTAAGTGGGAGTATTTTGGCTGCCCTTGTCCCCATGGCAAATCACTGGTATCTGAGCTATTGGAGAGCTCACCTACCCTCATGATCCTAAACACTGGCGTGGACAGCAATTTGGAGATTTCTTAAGGGCACTGCACTAGAATACCAACTCATACTGGGTTGTTTGCCCTCTCCATAGGCCTGAGAAGTGGTGATGCTGCACAATACTTAAGAAGCAGCCATCGGCAGACTGTGCCCTGCCCATGAACCTCAGCCCATGAGTCTCCACATCACCAGAGCCCTCATAGACATTCCCGAATACCCATCTGGATGGTGGCAGCCACGCAGGGCTGCCAGGACCCATGAAAGCTTCTGGATTCCCAGTGGTTTTGTCCTCAAGGAGTATTCCCCTAAGGGAAAAGAGAGTGTAGCACACTGAGAGAACACTTCTTGGGACAAAGGAAACCAGAGCGCATATTTTTCTGTGCTTAAGAGCTCCCCACTTGTTTGGGCCCTGTGCATGGCCAGGCAAGGGAGGAATTTAATTTCATCCCAGTGGCCAAGCAGCCTTTATGCTTGTGCCTAGGCATGGAGAAGGGAATTTTTCCTCCTCCTGCTATGGACACAGCCATGGCTGCTCCTATGGAAAACTGGCAGAAGTGCAAAGGAGAATGGTCTTTCTGGGCTTTTAGGGGGAACTGTATCCTCAGAGGTAGTGTGGCCACTGGGCCAAGGTTTGTGTGAAAGGCAAGGCCCCTTCCCATCTCTACACAGAGGGACAGTGTTCCTGAAACTGGGAGCAGAAAAGCAGAAGGCTATGTGTTTTGGGCTGAGGGAAGAAGTTTCTCACTGAAGCCATTTCAGTGGTGAGCCACAGGACAGGCATCTTTTATGGCTCTCAGCTACACTGCATCCTGGAGATAGATAAAGATGTCTAGCTAATGTGTGTTGGAAACACCAGGGCTGAGGCACGACAGGGAAGTAGATTGCATTCCTGCCTGCTGAGGGTATGGAGCTGAATCAGTTGCCTCCCCTGCTGCAGAGATTCCAGTGCATTTCACTGGGAGCTCTCTTGCCATCCACATCAGGGATGGTGCTTGTACTCACCATTAGGGGATATGAGTGTGGGTTTGCCTAGTTCAGCTCCACCCAGCTTTGTACTCTTACTCTGGGGCTGAATGGGGAACTCAGGCCACTGTGCATTCCACATAGCCCAATGCCTGAGCCAAGAGAGAGCTTTTCCAGGTAAACAAATACGAATCATACACCCAACTGCTACTGCTGCAGCCTGCTGTTATCTATAAGTGTTACATACTGGCCTGAAGTTTGAACCACACAACTCAATACAAATTCTGTTAATAGTAGTGCACAGTGCTTGGGAATGAGATAAGTTACTTAAGGCCTTCACCATCCTGGCCTTGCAGAAGATCATGAGCCTACTAACATGCCTAGTATACTGCTATTACAACCAGCATTTGAGACAGCTACCACACTAAGGCTATCTATAACCAAGAAACTCATACAGAGTCATTGCCATCGAAAGCATCAAGAACTGAAGCCAAACCACCCTATACGACATATATTATACTCATATCCTCAAGTGAACAAACAAATACCATCCAAATGAAAGTAAATTCAAAAATAAGAAGGGCTATTTTCTCCAAAGAAAAACAAAGCAGCAAAATAATTCTAGCAGTATGAAAAAACAGTGTTATGATACCCTCAAAGGATCACAGTAATTCTCTTGCAAAGGATTCTAACCAAAATGAAGTCTTTGAAATATTAGATAAATGATTCAAAATATTGATTTTAAAGAAGCTCAATGAGATCCAAAAGAAAAACAAAAACCAATACAACGAAATCAGAATATCGATTCAGGATGTAAATGAAAAATTTGACAAAAAGATACATTAAAAAAATTCTAAACAGGACCACTGGAAATGAAAAATACAGTGAAGGAATTACAAAATGCCACTGGAAGTTTTAATAATAGACTAGACGAAGCATAACAAATAATCTAAGAGCTTGAAGACAGGTCTTTGGAATAAACCCAGTCAAAACTAAAAAAGACTTTAAAAAATAAAGTTTTAAAGATGTCTGAGAATACGTAAAATGTTGAACCTATGTGCCATACGTATTCCTGAGGACAAAGAAGAAACAAGAAGTTTGGAAAACCTATTTGAAGAAATTGAGAAAAACTTCCCTAGACTTGCTAGAGATTTAGACATCCAAACACAAGAGGCTCAGAGGACTCTAGGAAAATACAATGAAAGAAAGATGTCATCAAGACATATAGTCATCAGACTATCTAAAGTCGATATGAAGAAAAAAGTTATAAAATCAGCAAGAGAAAACATCTAATCACATATTTTAAAAAATCCTATCAGCCTGACAGTGGACTTCTCAGTAGAAACCTTACAATTCAAAAGAGATGGGGTCCTATTTTCAGAGTTCTGAAAGAAAAAAACCTGCTACCCATGAATTTTGTATCCTACCGGAATAAGCTTCAAAAATGAAGGGGAAATTATCTCCAGGGCAATCAAATGCTAAGATAATTTGTTACCACTAGACTGATGCAACAAAAATGCTTCAGGGAGTTCTAAATATGGAAACAAAAGATTGATACTTCCTATGATAAAAATACAGGTCTTTAAACTCACAGGTCATAAAACTCACAGGTCTTATAAAAATAATTACACAAGTGAGACTGCAAAACAACCAGATAATAATTAACATTATGACAGGAAAAACCTCATATATCAATATTAACCTTGAATGTAAATGGACTAAACGTTCCACTTAAAAGGTATAGATTTGAAGAATTGACTTAAAAAACATTATTCAACCATATGCTGTATATAAGAAGTCCACCAAACTGGGAAAGACACTTACAGACTGAAGGTAAAGGGGTGGAAAAAGATATTCCATGCAAACAAAAATCACAAGCAAGCAGGAGTAGGTATGCTTATATCACATCAAACTGATTTTAAATCAACAACAGTTAAAAAACAAGAACAAAAAAAGAAAAACAAGGTCATTATCTATTGATAAAGGGATGAGTTCAACAAGAAGATATAAAAATCTTAAATATATATGTGCCTAAAACTGGAGCACACAGATTCATAAAACAAATACTACAAAACCTATGAAGAGATAGACAGCAATACCATAATAGTGGTAGTTTCAAACCTCACCAACAGCACTACAAAGATCATCAAGACAGAAAATCAATAAAGAAATAATGGGTTTAAATTGTATTTAGACCAAATGAACCTAACAGAAATTTACAGAACATTCTACCCAACAACCATAGGATATCCATTCTTATAAATACATGGAACATTCTCCAAAATAGACCATGTGCTTGCCATAAAGCAAGTCTCGAAAATTTTAGAAAACTGAGTAATATCAAGAATATTCTCAGACCACAATGGAAGAAAACTTGAAATAAATCTCAAGAGGAACTCTCAAAGTTATACAAATACATAGAAATTAAACAATCTGCTCCTGAATGATCTTTGGGTCAAGAATGAAATTAAGACATTAATTTAAGAAATTATTTAAACAAATGAAAATGGAGACACAATACACCAAAATGTCTTGCATGCATTTTAAAAACTACTAAAAGGGAAGTTGGTAGCGTTAAATGTCAGTATAAAAAATAAAAAATAAAAAGATCACAAACTAACAACCTGATGTCTCACCTAAAGGAAAGACAAAGTCAAGAACATACCAAGCCCAAACCTAGCAGAGGAAAAGAAATAATAAAGATTAGAGAAGAACTAAATGAAAGTAAGACCTACAAAACAGTAACAAGGATAAATAAAAAGTTGGTTCTTTAAAAAGATAAACAAAATTGATAGACTGCAAAACTAGACTAACCAAAAAGAGAGAGAAGATTCAAATATGCACAATCAGAAATGCTAAAGGTGACATTAAAACTGACACCACAGAAATATATAATATCATCAGAAATTACTATGAATGTCTCTTCACACACAAGCTAGAAAATCGAGAAGAAACAGATCAATTTCTGGAAACATGCAACCTCCAAAGATTGAACCAGGAAGAAATAGATATCCTGAACAGACCAATAATGAGTAGTGAGATTTAACCAGTAATACAATTTTTCTCAAGAAAAAAGGGGTCAGGACCAGAAGGATTTACAGCCCATTTCAACCAGACATAAAAATAACTGGTACCAATCCTATTGAAATTGTTCCAAGAAATTGAGAAAGAGGGAATCCTCCTTAACTCATTGTATAAAGTCTGTATCATTGTGATTCCAAAGCCACTCAAAGTCACAACAACAACAGCAAAGAAAACTACAGGCAATATTCGTAAATGCATATGGAGGCAAAAATCCTCAACAAAATACGGCAAGACAAATTCAATAGCAAATCAAAAACTTAATACAACGCCATCGGGTAGGTTTTATTCCAGGGGTGCACGGATGGTTTAATTAAATGTGATTAACCTAACAATCAGAGTTAAAAACCAAAAACACATCATCTCAATATATGCAGAAAAAAAGGATTTGATAAAATTCAGCATCCCTTCATGATAAAACTTTCAAGAAACTAGGCATTGAAGAACATACCTCAAAACAATAAAAGCCATATGCAAGAAACCCACAGCCAATATCAAACTGAACAGGTAAATGTTGAAAGCATTCTCCATAAGAACTGGACAAGACAAAAATATCCAATCTCACTACTCCCATTCAACTTATTACTGGAAGTACTAGCCAGAGGAATCAGGCAAGAGAAAGAAATAAAAAGCATCCAAATTAGAAAACTGGAAGTCAAATTATCTGTTTGCTGATGATATGATCTTTTACTTAGAAAACTCTAAATATTTCTCCAAAAGACTGCTCGATTTGATAAATGAATTCAGAATAGTTTCAGTATACAAAATCTAGGTGCAAAAATCAGTAGCATTTCTATATGCCAATAACAATCAATCTGAGAACCAATCAAGAAGTCAATCCTATTTACAGTAGCTACAAAAAAAAAAAAAAAAATTACCAAGGAATAAATTAAACTAAGGAGGTGAAAGATCTTTACAAGAAAAACTACAAAACCTTGATGGAAGAAATTGCAGAAGACACAGACACACAAAAATAAAAAAGTATCCCATGTTCATGAATTGGAAGAATCATCATTGATAAAATGATCTTTCTGCCCAAAGCAATCTACACATTCAAAGTAATTTCATCAAATTACCAACATAATTTTCCACAGAATTAGACAAAAATCCTAAAATTCATATAGAATCAAAAAAGAGCCTGAATGGCCAAAACAATCCTAAGCAAAAAGAACAATGCCAAGGTGCTACATTACCTGACTTTAAATTAAACTACAAGCTATAGTAACCCAAATAGCATAGTACTGGTATAAAAAATAGACACACATAACAATGGAAAGGAATAGAGAAGATACCTACAATCAACTGATAGTCAACAATGTAGATAAAAATAAACTATGGTGAAAGGACACCTTATTCAATAAATAATATTGGGAAAATTGGCTAGTCATAGGCAGAAGAATGAAACTTGTCCTCTATCTCTCACCATACACAAATATTAACTCAAGGTAAATTAAAGACTTAAACATAAGACCTGAAACTACAGAAATAATAGAAGCAAACCTAGGAAAATCTACTGGACACTGGCCTAGGCAAAGAATTCATGACTGAGGCCTCAAAAGCAAATTCAACCAAATCAAAAATAGACAAATGGGACTTAATTCGACTAAAATTATTCTGCACAGCAAAAGAAATAATCAACAGAGTGAATAGTCAACCAGCAGAATAGGAGAAAATATTTGCAAACTGTGCATTTGACAAATGACTAATATTTAGTATCTGCAAGAAACTTAAACAACAAGAAATAAATAACCCCATTACAAAGTGGGCAAAAGACATGAACATTTTTCAGAAGAAGACATACACATGGCTAATAATCGTGTGAAATATGCTAAACATCACTAATCAGAGAAATGCAAATTAAAACCACAATGAGATACCATCTTACACTAGTCAAAATGGCGATCATTAGAATGTCAAAAAGTGGCAGATGTTGGCATGGATGT
This sequence comes from Macaca fascicularis, assembly GCF_037993035.2. NCBI lineage: Eukaryota > Metazoa > Chordata > Mammalia > Primates > Cercopithecidae > Macaca > Macaca fascicularis. The sequence continues at coordinate 33,527,450 of NC_088395.1, forward strand.
GGAGAAAAGGGACACTTACACATTGTTGGTGGGAATGCAAATTAAAACAATCTCTATGGAAAATAGTATGGAGATTCCTCAAAGAACCAAAAATAGAACACTACTGGATCCAGCAATCCCACTACTGGATATATTTCCAAAGGAAACAAAATCTTTATATCTAAAAGACGTCTGCACTCATATGTTTATTACAACATTGTTCACAATAGGAAAGATAAAGAACCAACCTAAGTGCCCATCAACAGAAGATTGGATAAAGAAAATGTCACACACACACACACACACACACACACACACAAATACTACTCAGCCATAAAAAAATCATAAAATAATATATTTTGCAGTAACATAGATGGAACTGGAGGCCATTATCTTAAGTGAAATAATTCAGAAACAGAAAGTCAAATACTGCACGTTCTCACTTATCAGCAGGGGCTATATAATGTGTACACACTGAAATAGAGTGAAATGATAGAAACTGGAGACTCGGAAAGGTGGGAGGGTGCAACGTGGTTGAGGAATGAGAAATTACCTAATGGGTACAACGTACACTATCCAGGTGATGGTTGCACCAAAAACCTAGACTTCACCACTACACAAAACTTCCATGTAACAAAACTACACTTGGACCCTCTAAATCTGTAATAATATCAACAAAAAAAAATCTGTGTATCACTTTTGATTCCCCAGTAACTTACCCACTAGTAGCCTGCTATTTATTGGAAGCCTCAAAGACAGTATAGTTGATTAACACATATTTTGTACATGTATTATGTACTGTATTCTTAAAATAAAGAGAAAACATGTTATTAAGAAAATCATATGGGGGAGAAATACATTTATAGTAATGTATGCTATTTATCAATACCATATGTGTATGCCATCTGTTTACAAGACCAATCATCTCTGAAATGGTGGACAATAACAGTTGCAGACCTCAATCTACTGTACATATAAACTTTCACTTTTCTTTGATTCTTGGACGTACTTCCGGCATCACTAGTAGCACTTCGTATGGGTCCTATGATGTTATGCAGGGTTTATGGTATTCCACTAAACATAATTTAGAAATATGAGAACCATGAAAGATAACTTTTTAGTGTGATACACAATTTACTGGAGAGATGAACTGCTCATTTGGAGGTGATCAGCATCACATGGCTTTTTAAGTGGATACTCCCTAACACTTGAGGTGGTTATGAAATTATTAGAACACTACAATATGTACTACATTTAATTTTATAGTTTTGATTTAATGTTGCATCTTTACATTTTTGTACATTTGTCTCAACTGCAAATAGTGCCACGTATGGTCTGTGTTTGTGTGCATAAGCTTTGATAAATTTTAAGTATGTATAATAGATTTGTGTACATTTTATGGTAGTATATGATAAAATAGACTGTTACTTGGATATATATATAAAATGCATTAACAATTTACCTTTTTCTTAATTTCTTTCTTATTTCTAGACTATGTGGTTTGCTGTTTTTTCAAATTTTTAAAAATTTCCAAAATTTTTTCGAATATATATATTGAAAAAAATTCACATATAAGTGGACTCAGATTGTTTAAACTCATGCTATTGAAGGGTTAACTACATATAAAGATACATAAATACAATAATGTATGTGTATATATAGTATATACACATCCATACACATCCAATAAAGTATTATTCAACCTTAAAAGGAAGAAAATTCTGACACATTCTATAACATGGACAAGTCTTGACAACATTATGTTAAGTGAAATAAGCCAGTTAAAAAAGGACAAATACTATATAAATCCACTTATATAAGGTACCCAGAGTAGTCAAAATCATAGAGACAGAAAGTAGAATGGTTGTTAACAGGGGCTGGGGAGAGGAAAAAATGGGGAGTTATTTTTTTCCTGGGTATGGAGTTTCAGTATGTGAGGATGAAAAAATCATTTAGATGGGTGGTGGTGACGGTTGTAAAACATGAATGTACTTAATACCACCGAACTGCACGCTTAAAATTGGCTAAAAGTGTAAGTTTTATATCATCTATAATTTACCACAATAAAAAGATGAGAATAAGATTGATATTGTATTTCAAAATATGGGACCCATAAATGAAGAAGGAAAACATTGGAATACACAATACTTTGCTCAACTTCAAGGAGAAGATTGGTAACCATTCAACCAACTGAAATGTAAACAAATTATAATTTAACTATCAACCTATATCAAGATATAATTTCACACACACACACACACACACACACACACACACACACACACATATATATATATATCCCAGTCAAGCAGAATTAAAGACCCTCAATCTAAAATCATAATGGTGCCCAAAAATCAATTTTAGCTCTCACACAGTCTTTGAGAATCAAATACAGGAGACAGATTTTTCTCTGCAGAGAAAATTGTATATATAAATATATTAATAAAATAGTGCCTTCTAAGATCGTGGAGAAGCCCTGACAGCCATGGAGTAGAAAGGAAATTGTCATCCTAGATTTTTCTTTTTTTTAACTTTTAAGTTCAGGGGTATATGTGCAAGCATGTACACGTTTGTTAGGTAAACTTGTGTCATGGAAATTTGTTGTACAGATTACTTCGTCGCCCAGGTATTAAACCTAGTACCCAGTAGTTATTTTTCTCTCCTCCCAATCCCCATGTTCTGATTGTCTCAGTGTGTGTTGTTCCCCTCTGTGTGTCCATGGGTTCTCATCATTTAGCTCCCACTTATAAGAACATGTGGTATTTGATTTTCTATTCCTGCATTAGTTTTCTAAGGGTAATGACCCCCAGATCCATTCATGTTCCTTCAAAGGACATGATCTCGTTCTTTTTTATGGTCATATAGTATTCCACGGTGTATATGTACCATATTTTCTTTATCCAGTCTATCATTGATGGGGATTTATGTTGATTCCATATCTTTGTTATTAAGAATGGTGCTGCAATGAACATATGCATGCATGTGTCTTCATAAAAGAATGATTTATATTCCTTTGGGTATATACCCAGTAATAGAATTGCTGGGTCAAATGGTACTTCCATCTTTAAGTCTTTGAGGAATCACCACATTGTCTTCCACAATGGTTGAACTAATTTATATTCCCATCAAGAGTGTATAAGCATTCCTTTTTTCCTCCTCAACCTCACCAGCATCTGTTATTTTTTGATTTTTTAATAATGAATAGCCATTTTGACTGTTGTGAGATGGTATCTCATTATGGTTTTGATTTGCATTTCTCTAATGATTAGTGATGTCAACCTTTTTTTCGTATGATTGTTGGCCGCATGTATGTCTTCTTTTGAAAACTGACTGCTCATGTCCTTTGCTCTCATTCTATTCGGGTTGTTTGTATTTTTCTTGTAAATTTCTGTAAGTTACTTATAGATGCTGGATATTAGACCTTTGCTGGATACAAAAGTTTGCAAAATTTTTCTCCCATTCTGTGGGTTGTCTGTTTTCTCTGTTGATAGTTTCCTTTGCTGTTGAGAAGCTCCTTAGTTTAATTATATCCCATTTGTCAATTTTTGCTTTTGTTGCAATTGCTTTTGGTGTCTTCATCATGAAATCTTTGTCCATGGCCATGTCCTGAATGGTATCACCTAGGTTATCTTCTAGGATTTTATAGTTTTGGGTTTTATATTCAAATCTTTAATCCATCTTGAGATAATTTTTACATACTGTGTAAGGAAGGAGTGCAATTTCAATCTTGTGCCTATGGCTAGCCAGTTATCCCAGCACCATTTATTGAATAGGGAATCATTTCTCCATTGCTTGTTTTTGTCAACTTTGTTAAAAATCAGACAGTTGTAGGTGTGATGCCTTATTTCTGGGTTCTCTATTCTGTTCCATTGGTCTGTGTGCCTGTCTTTGTACAAGTGCCATGCTGTTTTAGTTACTGTAGCCCTGTAGTAGAGTCTGAAGTTGGGTAGCATGATGCCTGCAGCTTTGTCCTTTTTGCTTAGGATCGCCTTGGATATTCAGGCTTTTGCTTTTTGGTTCCATATAAATTTTAAAATAGTTTTTTTCTAGTTCTGTGAAGAATATCAATGGTAGTTTAATGGGAATAGCATTGAATCTATAAATTGCTTTGGCCAATGTGGTCATTTTAATATTGATTCTTCCTGTACATGAGCATGGTATGTTTTTCCATTTGTTTACGTCATCTCTGATTTCTTTGAGGAACATTTTGTAGTTCTTGTTGTAGAGATCTTTCACCTCCCTGTTTAGCTCTATTCCTAGGAATTTTATTTTTTTGTGGCAATCGATCATCCTAGATTTTTCTATGGCTCACTTATATGTAATGTAATCTAAAATAATGACCTGGCAAAATAAGAGTCCTTCTTGTCTTATGTTTTGTTTTATTTAAAGTAATTTTATAAGACAGCTTAAGCAGTTAAGATTAACTTTATATTTTGACATTTTTAAATTTAAAGCTTAATGGTTTTTCATGCTATTAATTAGATTTCACTCTACTATGTCATTTATGAAGCACAGTATATATACAACAGCATTTCTCAACTAATAAGCTAATGGAAACATACTTTTTAAGGAACGAGTCAAAAGTGTTCTTTTGAGTGGTAATAAGATTTGTGATGGGAGACACTCTCACCTTCTTGCTTATATACACATATAAAAATTTAAAGAACTTCATTCTCTAAGCCAAAAAAAAAAAAAAAATCAGTATATGATAGTAGAACCAGGAAAACAGAACAGCATGCAAGAGTAGAAAAGGAAAGAAATAAAAATAAGTAGGAAAACCAAAATAGAGTGGAAGAGGAAGAGAGAAGGTGAGAGAGAGGGCAAGCAGTAGGAAGGCATAATGTTAAGTTATTGTCATATATATCTTTGCATTAAAACTTTAGTTCTTTGACTCTTTACTGGGGGGCAAAATTATCTCATCTGCTGTTGTAGCTACATCAATCTAAAGTCACAACGGTGCTCACACATCAATTATGATGATACCAATGTTTTGTGACAGCATAATTTAATCAGATCACTGTAATTAAATTTTCCAAGTCATTAAATCACCTTTTACAAAGTATATTACTTTTATATCAATTATTAATTCAATTTAATGAACATTTCACGCTCTCTTTCCTATATATTATTTTTTAAGTTATCTTATGTGCCTCCTTATACCCTACAGGTTCCTTTTAATTTTCAAAGAGCAATAGATTCAGGAGATAAATGTATTAAACAAAGATGTTCAGCACATCTTGAAACCTTTCCATGAAGAACAATCACACAGTTTAAACAGATTTTAGAAAATATTTAAGGCTAGAATGTGTGTGAATATATAATTCTAAAGACAAAGAATATAAATTTTACTCTTGTTGTCATACATTTTGACTGACAATGAAACTAATAATTTAAAACTGTAAATCTCAAATGATTAAAAGAGGAAGAAGACAAAGAAGAAAAAGAAGCAAAAGGGACTACTGCCATTACTAGAGGATTTCCTAGAAGAAAGAGTAGGAGATTTTCAAAAAATAATCATAGAATAAGAAAGATACTTTTAAGGGTGACACCAAGCCTTGAGGCCAGAAATAAAAAAAGTTTCATATACTCAGATATATAAATAAGCTATCATTTTGCAGAATAAAATTCAGAATAAGCAAAGGCAAAATGATTAACCGGAAAAAAATCATATTTTTAACTCATAGCAAAATGACAGTTTGTCCCCAAACCTATTACACTCTTCTTCTATAGTATTAGTTTCACTATGCAGCAGATGTCAACCTAAAGACTATATTTCCTAGATTCCCAACATCTAGATACGGCCTTCATCAAAGTTCTGACCAATAGTGTTTGACTGTGAGTGAGTTATACTATCTTTGAATCTTTCCCTTATAACAACGATGGGTAGGTTCCTCTAGATCTCTCCATTCTCCATCTCAGGGGACAGTAAGAACTAGAGCTGTCACATTGGACCCATCATTGGAAGCCATATATTGATCCTTGGGCTCTGTGTGTCTATCAGAACTATTATATGAGAGAAAGAAAAAGAAACTTCTAGTTCATTTAAGCTACTCTACTGGGACATTTTTTAATATAGAAATAGAAGCTGTCCCCTAAATGACACATTGTTCTTTGAAGTGATAGCTTCTCTACTATTTAAAGATCTCTTTTAATTAAAATAATAAGATTAACAATGCAATAGAAAAATTAGCAAAGGAGATAGTTCACAAAAAAGGAAATAAAAATTGATCTTAAACATATGAAGAATTATTAAATTTCTCACAAAATTAAAGAATGAAAACAGAGATTCTATTGAGAGAGTATTTTGAACTATCAGATTGCCAAGAATCTGAGAGCTTGGTAACATGTTATGTTCATGAGCATAAGGGGAAACAGGTACTCTTGTGAATTGTTGATTAGAGTATAAAAGTGCAAAATGCACACAGATACAAACTTTTTGATATTCCACTCCTAGGAACTCATCATATAAATATATATGCACAAATGCAAAGTGGCATGTGTATAAAGTAATTTATTTAGTCACTGTTTGTTTTAGCAAAGGATCACAAATCACCCAAGTATTTATTGGCAGGAGACTGCTTGTGTACATTATGGTCCAGATGCTATGGTTTGGATGTTTTGTGCCCTCAAACCTAATGTTGGAGATGGGGACTAGTGGGAGATTTTTGGATCATGGGGGCAAATCTCTCATGAACAGATTAACGCTCTTCCTTGGGGAAAAGAATGAGTGACTTCTCACTCTGCTAGTACCCATGAGAGCTGGTTATTAAAAAGAGCCTGACACTTCCCCTCTCTTTTCTTTTTGTTTCTGCTATTGCCATGTGATCTGTACATACACTGGCTCTTCATTGCCTTCTGCTATGACTGGAAGTAGCCTGAGGCCCTCACCAGAAGCTGAGATGGCAGTAGCATGCTTCTTGTCCAGCCTGAGGAATCGTGAACCAAATTAACCTCTTTAAGTTATAAATTACCCAGTGTTAGGTATTCCTTTATAGCAACACTAAATGGACTATAGCACCAACCAATTAAATACCATACAGCAGTAGAAAAGATCGAGGAAATCCTTTACACACTAATATATAATAATCTGGAAGATATATATTTTACTGATAAAAGGAAAGAACATTATATATAGTTTAGCAATTTGCAGATGATCAGATGCTGTGCAGAATTATGATTTATTTTTGTTTCCTATAATTAAGATAGCTTGAAGATTATTTCACATTCCTTTTTCTTTTTTAAATAAACAGGTTTGCTTTGGAAAGGCTTAATGATGGAATGTTAGCATCTTCACTATGGTAAAGGAGAACAAAAAGAATGTTGCTGGAACATAAAATAGTATTTAAACGTTAATGAACACTTCTAGTTTTATTAGTTATGGCCTTAATAATTAGTCTCTTGGCTTAAATGTCCACTGGTTTTACTTTGATGCAGTTGAACAACACTGGGGTTAAGTCTCTAGTATTTAGGTTGGCAATATATTAACCATATTTTAAAAGTACCAATTTCTTTTTTTACAGAAAAGATAAAACTCAAGAGAGAACAGTGTATTCCTTTTGAGGGGCTTTTATAAATTATTAACTATAATATATGATGGATTTTTCCTAATTTTTTTATATTTCCTTACAATTTTGGTGGCCATTAATTTAACTTTAGGCTTTTGGTCATATGCTAGTCTGAGCTTCCAAAAAGATACATACATGTTTCACTTTTCATTAGCTGAATGAGGGTATTTTAAGAAGTTGAAAGAGACTTTATTTTCAAGTTGTGAGTAAATTCTCTTTTGAAATTCACCCGATTATTAAATAACTTGAAGTTTTTTAAAAGCTGACAACTTTTTATGAATCTTTGAGCTAACAGTTCCTAAAAGTGTAATTCAGATATTAATGGGCTGTGTATTAAATGGTTTTATTTTCAGTTTTGCAGCACAGAACACTGTTGAAATATCCATATCAACTTGATTTTTTTAACCTAATTCGGGTGTCCTTTGACATCTCTTAAGTGTTGGGGGTGGGGGTCAGAGCCAGTTATCTGGCTTCTGTTTTGTCGATTGCTTAGATTCGTTCCTGTTGTCAAAACTCTCGCCCCCAAAATTGGTGTGACACATGCTCATGCATAAAATGTTAAAATGTATTTGTATTTGTTTTCAACATCACCAAGGTGCTATGGGAAATTAAAGTAACAAAATTAGAAAAAAATAAAATTATTAAAAAGCAAAAAAAAAAAAAATTGGGGAAAACATTAACTTAGACTTGAGTATAGTCAGAGCATATTTCTGTATTTTTAAAAAGATAAGAAGGAAACTGGTAACCTTATATACCTCTACTAAGGGGAAGTAGATTATTGGTTTATAGGAGTGGAAGAAACTCTATAATTTATTTGTGACTTATACATTTTAAATCATGTGGCCATATTATTTAAGCAAAAAGTAAAATATAAAAATCAAAGAGTTGGTAGAACCCCATATATATATTTTTCAATTTTTAATAAGATCAAAATTTTGTACCATGGGATACAGGCTGTATTCCAAATACTAAAGGTAAAATACAACAAATATTACATTAATCATAATGTTGATTGTTTTCATTGGTAGAGTAAGATAATTATTAATGCAATATGAAGCAAAAATAAAGCAATTAGAATGAATGACATTCTTAAAACTTAGCTTTAAATGCATTAAAATTTGAAATATAGACTTTGAGTTTCAAGAGACAAATAATTTTTCCAAATGGGAGGAAATGGGGATAAATACATGAAAATACAAATCATCCATTTGCCCTCTGAACATTTTCACCCTTATATTAAACAGCATGGAGTCTTACATTCAGTATTTGGAATTGAAGTTATGCCTACTTACACTAATGTTCAGTGTAAGTATACACTATATGTGGAAGGTTAGGTTTTCACTCTTATATTTGTAAAGTATCGTCAAAGCCCCAAAAAGAATTTCTAAAATTTTAAATATCCATGTGTATTAGTCTGTTTTGACACTGCTGATAAAGACATACCTGAGACTGGGCAATTTACAAAAAACAAAAACAAAAAACTAGAGGGTTAATTGGACTTACCATTCCATGTGTCTGGAGAAGCCTCCCAAACATGGCGAAAGCAAGAAAGAGCAAGTCACGTCTTACATGGTTGGCAGCAGGCAAAGAGAGAGGGCTCGAGCAGGGAAACTCCCCCTTATAGAACCATCAGATCTCGTGAGACTTATTCATTATAATAAGAACAGCATGGGGAAGACTTGCCCCCATGATTTAATCACCACCCACCATGTTTCTCCCACAAAATGTGAGAATTCAAGATGAAATTTGGGTGGCGACACAGCCAAACCATATCACCATATAACAAGTGATATAACTTTGTCTTTAGATAATCCAGCAAGTTTTCCAAATTGTGAGTGTCTGTGTGTGTGCGTGTGTGTGTTTGTGTGTGTGTGTGTGTGTGTGTGTGTGTGTGATTTCATATGTCTGATGCCTGGGAAACATACAACAATAATAAAACTATTCTGTACTTCAATGGAGGGGGATCCTACAATATAAGACAAAATTATTATACCTTATGACATTCCTCCATTAAAATGTCTTCAGTGTAATAGAGCAATAAAGAAAATGCCTTGTAAGCAATGTAAATTTTCAGGCCCCACTCCCTGACCTACCGAATTAGAAACTCTGGGAGCAGTAGAAATCTGTGTTTTAACAAGACTTCCCAGTGATTACAGTTTTAAAACTACCATTTTAATTTAATGGGAAGAATCAGTATTAAGCATCACCTAAGACAATATTATTTTTTGGCATGACACCAAACAAATAAATATCTCTTTAAAACTTTATTGCCAAGTTTGAAATATGATGTTTGAATTGAAACTATATATCTGTATCACATAAAGTATTACATATATTATTATAGAAACACACATGAAGTGTGTGTGTGTGTGTGTGTGTGTGTATAAAATTACATAGGTTATTTTAGAAGCAGAAGTTCTCTAAGCTGGAGTCTATATATTTCCATATAATTATTTTGCTCTGCAACTTTATGTATAATAGTTTATGCACTAAAGTCACCCTATTTTGAATATTTGTTCAAATTGTGGTAATTAATTACCATGGAATGAGTAATGAGACATTCAAGAAAATTGAGACTTCCAAAATCTACCACAATTTTGGAATCCAACATAGAGTCCAATGCCTCTTTAATCAATAATAATTTTAAAACACCATCTCTTCCATTTGAAAGAAGTAATTTACTTTCAGCATGCTTCACACATACACAAACACACACACAAACACACACACACATACACGTGTGCATAAATTTCTTTAAAAATTTTAACTATGAAGACTAATAAATACTAAAATATTAGCATGATATTTAAAATAGGGGCATTTTAAAAAGAGGTATTTATCAGGTTCCTCTTTTTTCATACTAAATTACTACTGAAGTGTTCTCTCATTTCTATCTCTGCAATTTATTTTTAACCCACTCATCTCTCTTTTATTCTTTCCTGAACTTTTTGCACTTTACACAGAATGTTGCTTTTCTCATTATCTGAAATCCCTGATCCCTGTGTCAACCCACTCCTAAATTATTCTAAACTGTATAAATGACTTCCTTAATCACAGGTCTGCTTCTAGTTTTCGTGGATTCTTCATTAGTTCCTAGTTATTTATGGAATAGAGGTAACGATCATGCTTTTAGATATGGAAGGGACTTTAAGTATTCAATCTGCTTCATTTCACATGAAACTGAGACCCAGATAGGTTACAAAAGTTCCTGGGGTCAACTCAACAAATTATTGTTAGGGGAGCACTAGAACACTCAAGTAAACTGATCTCAATTGACAATAGCGTCTTAACTTTTAATCCAAGACTTTGAAGTTTCAGATTACAGTCTAAAGCACATCTTTCTATATTTCCTTTCATAAGCCTTATGTATGGATTTATGGAATTATTTACTATTTCCTATATATACCCCAGGTTTACTCACCTCATGCTCACGCTCTTTTTCTTTGCTTAGAAATTCCTTTGTTCCTCTCAATTTTTAAAAACACATATCTCTAGTATTAAAGGTCCATCTCATATGTCACCTCCTCCATTGAATCATTTGAGATCTCCAAATTATAAGTGGTCTCTTTTCTGAGACCGCTCATTACTCTTAAGCAAATGTCATAATATTTTCTATCTCATATGAGTACTTAATATATATATTCCATTCCTCTCTTGAACTATTCTGGAAAGATTTCTTTTGTCTAATTCATATCTATATCCAACATAGAGCCTAACAGAATGTGTTAGGCATAGCATTATCTGTTAAATGAGGATTTAAATTAACAAATCAAAGCATTTCTCCAATTTTAATGAACATAATTGATATAGTGCAGCTATATTGTCTAAAACTGGGAGGTTCTTATATACTTTTGGGGACTACTGAACAGTGTTCAGGTACAATGATTTTTTAGGATTTTGGAGAGCTCTTCTGAAAGTGTTCTATCCATAAATGTCTTGCTACTTAACATTATAAAATAATCTTCAATAAACACTATGGCAAAGCATTACCAAAAAAACAAAACAAACAAAAAAAACCTCTGAAGCTGAAGCTTAAGGACAAACTCACTTTAGAGTATATTTACCTGTGATCTTGAAGAACCATGTGGTTTACCTTTAAAATTACCATTGTTTTATTGTACAGGAGTCAGGGTCAGGGCTGGTGGACACCATTGCAAAACATAGCGTTGTGGCTGGAAAAATTGGTTCTCTATTCTAACAACTAAATATTACAACAAAGAACAAACTCAACTTCAACAAAATGTAGGCTGAATTTAATAACTCAGATGATCAAGTTCAGAGTCAGAATGGGAGGGCATAGATATAAGGAGTAGAAAAATTCCTGACAATTTTTTCTTACTATCTAATGTAAACTCTGTCTGCTGCATAAATTTTTATTCCTATGATTTTGTAGAGGTTCTGTTCTTCTAACTAAATTCAGATGAAGGCAACAATTCAATCAAGGCAGGTCTGCTCAAAAGTACTCTTCTCTACGTTACATTTTAAAATGTTGCATATATTATATCTTTGTTGTATTGTTTTCCATATCATTTTAAAAATTTTACTTATATCTGTTATTTACAGTCTCATTAGTGATATTACCCATTTATTCCCATTCCCAGTAAAACAAAATTAATAGTAATGAGTAGGACTTGTACATATTATACAAGTAAAAAATTAATAGGAAATAGAGTTTTGTGAGCGATATGGTAGAATAGGAAGGCCCAGACCTTCACTTCTCCCATGGAGAAACTAATTCAACAACAATTCATGAAACCGATTTTCTGTGTAAGAAATCCAGAAACTAGTTAAGAGATTTCTGCAACCCAGGAGAACATGAAACAAAAGACGTGGCACCCTCTCATGTTAGTCCCTCTCTTCATTATAGTACCACATGGTCAAAAAGAAACTCCTAGCTCCAGATTCTCCTTGAAGAAGGAAAGAGAAAACTTGACCCTATCTTCTTATGTTATGACTTTTCAGGGGTCTGTCAAAGGGGCTGGTGTCTGTTTCATCTCTCTTAGAGCACTGAAGGGACCCAGCATATTCTAGATGCTTGCAGGTTGCTAAGAACCGAAAAGAAACTGGTGATATGTTGCTTCTGCAGAGGAACACTGGTACAGCTGACAGGGTGATACAGCTCAAAAGCATTTTCCTTCGAAAGAAGGAGAAGACTGGAGCATGTGCTCAACACTGTAGCTTTTCAGGAGGCCGCCGGAAAGGCTGGTTTCTGTCTTGCCTGTCTTAGAATGCACACAGGACCTGGAATACTCTAAATGCCTAGGGTCTGCTGAGACTTGAAAAGAGCAGGGTGGTGTGCCGCTGCCTTAGTGGACCCGCAGTACAGCAAATATACACCAGAGGGAGCACGAGATTACAAGCTCTTGAAAAAAGAATTCTGCAAATTGCTCTAAAGGAATCTACATGAGCAGAGAAGACACATCCACAGAAAAGGTCTGACAAGCTCCCAGAATTTCTAGTTGGGATGATTGGTGAAGGTTTTCCCTGTACAAATCCAGTTGGTAAATAATGTTAGAGGTGTTTGCTTTTTTCAAATGCAAAGATAACAACACAAAGTTGTGAAGAATATAAAGAGGGAAAATGGCTCAATCAAGAAACAAAATTAATCTATAGAAATTGATCCTAAAGAGGCAGAGGTATAAGATTATGAAATGAATAACTCAAAATAACCTTCATAAAGATGCTCAGTAAAGTCCAGAAAATGATTCATCAACAAAATAAAATTTAAACAAGAGATAAAAGGTATTTTTTAAATTAGCAATTTTACAGCTGAAAAATTCAAAAATTGAACTGAAAAAATTAGTAAAGGGGCTAAATAGAAGACCTGATTAAGCAGAATAGAAACAGTGAGTAAACTTGTAGATAGGTCATTTGAAATGATCCAGTCAGACCTTGAAGACAGGTCATTTGAGGAAACACACACACACACACACACACACACACACACACACACAAAAGAAGAAAAAATAGTGAAGAAAGCCTAAGAAGCTTATGGGACACCATTAAAAACACCAAAATATGAATTATGAGTGTCTCAGAAAGAGAAAAGAGAGAGAAGGGGAAGAAAGTTTACATAAAGAATATAAGATTGAAAACTTCGAAAATCTGGGGAAGAAAATACACATCAGATTCAAGAAGTCCAATAGATTTCATGTAGGATGAAACCCGAAAGACCACAACAAGGTACATTATAATCACATTGTCCAAAGTTAAAGATGGATAATTTTTAATGCAGTATGAATAAAGTAATGTAAAAGGAAACCCCATAAGATAATTTGTGGATTTTGCAAAAGAAATCATATAGGGCAGAAAAGAGTGAGATGTTTTATTAAAGTGCGAATGACAAAAACTGCCAACTATTGAAATGGTATCCAGCATAACTGTTGTTCAAAAATAAAGAAGAGAAAAAGACTTGACCAATAAAGAAAAGGTGTGCTAGTTCACCAACACTAGACCTGCCTTGAAAGAATGCTAAATTGAATCCTGTAAGTTAAAATGAACAAATGCTAAACAGCAAGATGAAAGTATAAAGCTCACTGGTAAAGGTAAATATACACACAAATGAGAATATTCTAATACTGTAAAGTTGGGGAATAAGTCACATTTTTAATAGTTTATTTTTAAAAATAGTTTTAATTATTATGGATACATAATCATTGTAAATATTTAAGGGGTACATGTGATATTTTGAAGTCCAAAGACAAGGTACAAAATAACAATAAATATGAAATATGTTAATGTATGCACAATAAAAATGTTTGTGACAACGATAACATAAAATGGGTGGGGTATGTAGAAGAACAGAGTTCTTGTATGTGCTTAATGTTAAATTGTTATCAGCTTAAAACAGGTTGTTTATAACTACACAATATTATATATAGGCATCATGGTAATCATAAAGAAAATACTTATAGAATATACACAAAGAAAAATAAGAAAATAAAAGCTTGTCTGTAAAAAACAAACAAAAACCAAAAAACACCCCCAAATACAAAGGAATGCAGCAAAAGAAGAAAGTAAGAACAAAAGATCAACAAGACAGACAGAAAAACAGCTAAACAGCAATAGTGTCTTTCCTTATCAATAATTACTTTAAATGTAAAAGACGTAAACTCACCAATCAAAATACACAGAGCAGCTGAATGAATTAAAACAAAAAAAGAAGACGACACTGCATACAAATGACTCACAATAGATTTAAGTACATATAGGCTGAAAGTGAAGGAACTGAAAAGATATTTCATACAATTGGTAAAGAAAACAGAGCAGGAGTGTCCATACTTTTATAAGAAGAAATAGACTTTAAGTTAAAAAATGGTCACAGGAGAAAAAGAAGGACATTATAAAATGATAAAAGGTCAGTTATCCAAGAAGAAATAACATTAATAATTTTATATTTATATATATTTATACACATACATATAAATACACACACCACATATACACACAGACATACATATAAGTACACACATCCAACACCAGAAGCACTTAAATGTATAAAGCAAACACTGAAAGAACTGAAGAAATAAATAAGTTATAATAGTAAGACATTTCATTAACCCACATTCAATAATGGATAGAACGACCATGCAGAAGATCTAGAAGGAAACACAGGACATAAGCAACACTATGGAGTAAATGGACCTAACGATATATATACAACATTCACCAAACAGCAGCAGAATACATTCTCCTGAAGAGCACATGGAACATTCTCCAGGATAGATCCTATGTTAGGCCACAAAAAAAGACTTAACAAATTTAAGAAGATTGAAATCATACCAAGTTTTTACTGAATAAATGGAATAAAATTAGAAATCAATAGAAGGAAGGAAAACTGGAAAATTCACACATATATGGAAATTAAATAAAAGGCTTGAACAGCCAATGGATTAAAGCATAAACCAAAAGGGAAATTAGAAAATATGTTGAGACATATGAAAATAAAAACACAACATACCAAAACCTATGGGATGCAGCAAAACAGTACTAAGTGGGACTTTCATAGCAATAAATGACAACATTAAAATAATAGAAAATATCTCAAATAAACAGTCTAGCTCTACATCTCAAATATTATAAAAAGAAGATCAACCTAAGCCAAAAATTAGTATAAGGAATAAAATACTTAATAAAGCTGAAATAAACAAAATGGAGAATAGAAAACTGACAGAAAAAATTAAAATATCACAGTTGTTTTTCTTAAAATATTAATAAAAGTAACCTCGAGCTAGATTTAAAAAAAAAAAAAAAAAAACAGGCAGAAGACACAAAATCCAAAATGAGAGAGGAAACATTACAACCAATGCCACATAAATATGAAAGAATCATAGGAGACTATTGTGAATAATTATATGCCATTAAATGAATAACTTGGAAGAAATAGATAAATTCATAGAACACACAAGCTACCAGACTGAATCATGAGGGAATGGAAAATGTAAACAGATATGCTAGTAAGAAGATTGAATCAGTAATCCTAAAATTTCCAATAAAGAAAATCCCAGGACAAGATGGCTTCACTACTGAATTCATCCAAACATTTAAGAATTAAAGCCAATCCTTCTTAAACTCTTCAAAAAATTGGAGAAAAGCAAACACTGCAAACTTGTCATTGACTCCAGAACTTCCCTAATACCAAAGCCAGATGAAGACCCTACAAGAAAAGAAAACTACAGACCAATATCCCTAATGAATACACATCAAAAAATCCTCATCAAAATACTATCAATCAGAATTTAATCACATTAAAATGACAACACATCATGACTACACGGGATTTTACCTGGGATGCAAGGATGAGTCAACATACGAAAGTCAATGAATATGATAAACCACATTAAGAGAACAAGGAATAGGCCAGGTGCGGTGGCTTACGCCTGTAATCTCAACACTTTGGGAGGCCGAGGCAGGTGGATCACGAGGTCAGTGGTTCAAGACCAGCCTGGCCAACATCGTGAAACTTCATCTCCACTATAAATACAAAAATTAGCCAGGCATGGTGGCAGACGCCTGTAATTCCAGCTACTCAGGAGGCTGAGGCAGGAGAATCGCTTGGACCCGGGAGGCAGAGGCTGCAGTGACTGGAGATTGAGCCACTGCACTCCAACCTGGGCGACAGTGAGAGACTCTGTCTCAACAACAACAAAAAAAGAGTACAAAGAATAAAAATCACATGATTATCTGAATATATGTTGAAAAAGCATTTGACAAAATTCAACATTGTTTCATGATAAAATACTCTTAGCAAACTAGAAATAGCAGGAAATTACCTCAATCTAATACAAGCCATATAGGAAAAAACCCACAGGTAACATCGTACACAATGGTGAAAATCTGAAAGCTTTTCCTCTGTCTTTAAGAACAAGGCAAAGGTGCCCACTCTAACCACTTCTGTTCAACATAGGACTGAAAATCCTAGACAGAGCAATTAAACAAGATAAAGAAATAAAAGACATCAAAATCAGAAAAAAAAAAAACAGTAAAATTGTCTTGGATGACATGATCTTACATATAGAAAATGCTAAAGATTCTACACACAAGAAAACTCAGAAGTAATGAACATATCCCGCAAAATTGATAGATACAAAACCAACATTGAAAAAATCAGTTGTGGTTTTTTTTGTTTGTTTGTTTTTTGTGTTTTGTTTTTGTTTTTTGTTTTTTTAAGATGGGGTTTCGCTCTTGTTGCCCAGGCTGGAGTGCAATGGCACAATCTTGGCTCACTGCAACCTCCATCTCCCAGGTTCAAGCGATTCTCCTGCCTCAGTCTCTCGAATAGCTGGGACTAGAGACCACTAGCACCACTACGCCCAGTAAATTTTGTATTTTTAGTAAATGTGGGGTTTCACCATGTCGGCCAGGCTAGCCTTGAACTCTTGACCTTGGGCGATCCACCTGCCTCAGCCTCCCAAAGTGCTGGGATTACAGGCATGAGCCACTGTGCCTGGCCTAAACATCAGTTGTGTTTCTATATAGTAATGATGACTAATCCAAAAAGGAAATTGAGAAAAATGACCTCACGTACATTAGTATCAAAAAGAAAAAAATAATAAATTTAACCAGGGAGATGAAAGATTTGTACACTGAAAACAATAAAACATTGATGAAAGAAAAATAAGAAGACACAAATAAATGGAAATATATTCTGTGTTCATGGATTTGAAGACTGAATATTAAAATGTTCATACTACCCAAAACAATTTACAAATTCAATGCAATCCTTATCAAAGCAAATAGCATTTTAAAAAGAAATAGAAAAGAAAAATACATATGAAACCACAAAGAACCCTGAATAGACAAATTTTGAGAAAGAACAACAAAATTAGAGGCCTCATATTTTATGGTTTCAAAACATCATAAAACTACAGTTATCAAAACAATATGGTAATATTGTAAAGACAGGCCCATAGATCAATGGAACAGAATAGAGAGCCCACAGGTATATGTTCAACTCATATTTGACAAGAGTGCCAAGACTACAGAATGTGGAAAGAATAGTCTCTTCAGTAAACAGTGACAGGAATTGTGGATATTCACATGCAAACTAATGATTTGAACTATTGTGTTGCATTGTGCACAAATATTAAATCAAAATGGATTAAAGAATTAAACATAAGACCTGAAATTGTAGAACTCCTAGTAGAAACCTAGGGGGAAGGTATCAAGTCATTGGTCTTGGCAATAATTTCTTGCTTGTGATATCAAAATCACAGGCAATAAAACCAAAAATAGACAAATAGGACTACATCAAATTAAAAAGCTTCTGCCCAGCAAAGCAAACACTCAACAGAGGAAAGGTAGTCTTTGGAACGGGAGAAAATATTTGCAAACTCTATATCTGATAAGGAGTTAATATGCAAATTATATAGGCAACTCTTTCAACTCAATAGAAATAAAAAGGGAAAGAAAGAAAAGAAAAGAAAAAAGAAAAGAAGGGAAAATATTTAAAAGTGGGCAAAGGACTTGAGTAGACACTTCTCCAAATAAGACCTACAAATGGTCACCTGGTGTAGGAAAGGGTGCTCAACACCAGGAATCATCCAGGTAATTCAGGTCAAAGTCACAATGAACTATCACCTCACACCTTTTAGGATGGCCATTGTAAAACAAACAAAATTCAACTGTTGGCAAAGATGTGGAGAAATTTCAACCATTACGCACTGTTGGTGGGAATGTAAAATGATACAGCTCTTACGGAAAAACAGTATGGATATCCCCCAAAAGATAAGAAGAGACTATAATGTGTTCCAGCAATGGCACATGTGGGCATTTTTTCCAAAAGAATTTAAATTGGGATCTTGAAGTGATAGCTGCCCTTCCATGTTCATTGCAGCATTATTCACAGTAGTCAAGAGGTAGAAATAACTTAAATGTCTATGGACCAAAAAAACGGATAAAGAACACATGGTATATACATACAATGGAATATTATCCAGTCATAACAAGAAGAAATTCTGGTCAAATGCTACCACATTCAGGAATTTTGAGGAAATTATGCTACGTGAAATAAGCCAGACACAGAAATGCAAATACTGCATGATTCCATTTGTATGAAGTATCTAAAATAGTCAAACTGAATGGAGAAAGTAGAATTGTGGTTGCTATGGACTGGGGGGAGGGGAAATCAGGAGTTGCTTTGCAAAGGGTATAAAATTTCAGTCAAGCAAAATAAAAATGTTATAGAAATCAGCTGTGCAATACTGTATTTATAGTTAACAATACTGTACTGTATGTTTAAAAATTTGTAAAGTGAGGGGATCTCATATTAAATGCTTAACACAATTTAAAAATTTAAAAAATAACAGGAAATAAATCCCAGTAATAGCCTTACTGCTAAGTAAGTGGTAGTATGTGCCTGTTATGCATGCCTGTCACATCTTCTTCTACCCCAAGACTTTGGTTAGTACAAAAAAATTCAACTTCTATAGTAACAGCTCTTTCTCTGGGAAATTGATTTTAGCCATTTCCTCATAAATCCCAGACAAGCATTCTTTCTAGTTCACTGACATTTCAGTGATCATGGCAAATAGATGAATTCAGCACTTAAAAAATTAGATGTGTGGAAACACAATTAAAGTGATAGTCATTGACTACAATAATAAACAATGTTAAGTATCACAACTTCACCTAAAAACAACTGTGTATTCTTGCAGATGTCTAAGAAGTTTGAATATGAGTTGCTCCCCAAAATAAAAAATTTAAGCAAAGAGTGACTCCTTCTCCTTTCTCTTGAGAGTCTTAGAGTTATGACAGTATCGTCAGCTACCTTTTCTTACTGTTTAAATGACTGGCAACGATCAGATGCTCACTACAGAATTGTGCTATTTTTCAAATAAAATCTAAAACTAAAATACTACACTTCACTTAAAAATGCTATACGATAGGAATGATTTTGCTAGTAAGACTAGCACAAAATCAGTTGATATAGGGTGATCATAAATTACTAGTTTTTACTTTAACCATTCTATTTTCCCCTCTTATTGTAGTAGCATGTTTTGTATTATAAATGGAAAGTACAAGGTAATAATATTCCTGAAACAAAACATAGTGAAAATCATCTGAAGAATAAACAAACGAGGAGAAAAAAATAAATACAATGCCACATAGTAGTCAAAATTAAACAGGAATCCTTGAAGGTGTGTGTATTTTTCAAGATATTTTTCATAATGTGCTTAAACTTACTTGGGGAGGCAGTGTGGTGCAGAGGAAAGAATGCGCACTGCAGAATCTTATCATTTTCTAGCTGTCAGACCTTAGACAATCCAACTAATTTTCATATCTTCACAGAATAGGAATATTGTCAACCACAGAATAGGAATATTCTCAGCTAATGTATCAGCTTGCTGTGAGAATTACAGATTATTTTGTGTACTGGCCACCTGCTGATATATATGTGCCTCGGAAATACAGAATTAAGAATGTGTAATTGTTCAGTAAATTATAGCCAATATTATGGTCACAATCACTATTGTTTGAATGAAGAGACTTTTGCCCATTAACAGTCTTTCCTGTCCTCACTTTCTACATGTTCCCTAAACCTACAAAAGACCCTTTGTCTCTTGAGTAGCTAAAAGCTGTCAACATTTGAAGAAATGTTTGTCACTTCTCTTGGCTCTCCTATTACATAACCTCTCTCAGTCTTAGTATGTAGCTATACACGGTACATCCAAGTAATCCTGACTGACTCTAATACTCTCTCACTTGTCTGTCTGTATTAACTCTCAGGGGCAGATGCCTGGTTTATATGGCCACAAATTTATACAGTTTGGTTGTTCTTTTTTAAAAACAAAATACAAAATTTTGAATACAAAATTACATGGAGAATATTTCTTTATACTGTGAAAGGTGATCACAACAAATTTGAAAAAACTGACATATACCTTCAAAAAACAGTCCCCAAAAAACATTTTTATTAATGATCGCTCAAAACACCATTCTCCCTACAATTTTGGCTGCGTATTTCTGATCCTCTTTTAATATGACAGAGATTGTTTATTCTGTCTAGAGATAATGAGGACTAATTCTTTCTATTAGCATAGTGTGTTTTGTTAATAAATGGTATAAACAGGCTTTATCAGGTTTACAACTCATACTGATACTGTTATTTAATGTTTAGGATTTTTTTTTTAATTTGAGGAACCTCTTTTACATGATTTGTAAGAATTCAGTGTATTTTAAGTTTTCTTCTTCCAAAAAGAATCCTAAATATTATTTCAAATAATGATGCTCATTAGCCAATTTGCTGTCAATAACTCATTTCAGTGGCATAATGCTCTATGTTATCTTTGTTGATGTCAACGTTTCTAATTAAACCAGCAAGAAATTTAATTACATTTCAATACAGTTCATATAACTCACTCCTCTTCATTAATTGACTCATCAGACAAATACAAGAGCCTGTTCATTACTTCTAATAGAACTTTATCTCTTCCTGTTATTACTATTTTGATTTATGATCTGAATTTTAATTACTTTTTGTTATATTGTTTTATTTCTTGATGTCATAATTATTTCTATTGATCCCATTGACCTTTATTATTTTCATTTCATCTTGCGTTTGACACTTGTTTGATTTTTCTCTAATATGTTTTGTTTTAAAGATGGATATAACAAAAGAAGATAAAATTCATGTATTTCAAATCAGGAACCTATTGTTTATCCTTGTTTTATCAAGACTTTTCAAAATAAAAGTTTTTCAAACTGCAGATAAAATGACATACATCCAGATCTACCACTCTTTAGCTATGTCTTCAACATGTGCATTGTTATCCAATATGATTGGAAGTAGGCATGTGTGCGGGATTTATAACAGAAGGAGATAGTTGTCTTAATAATATGTCATGATGTATTACTTTTGTGTTTTACAAAATTATATCAGCACAAAATATTTTGCTAGGAACCCTTCCAGTTCTTAATGTTTAAGCTTGATTCCTTAGTTTCATGGTAAATTTGCCTCTATCATTAAGACTTTAAAGGTGCCCCTGTATCTCACATCCTAAGATAATGTGCCTTTTCTGTTGTACAAACTTTTAAAGCCCTCTTTCAGTCCTTTTCATCATAGCCAAACTTTCCTAGACAATAGTTTTCTAATTCATTACAATGTCTTCTGATCCTGATTCTACATATTGAACTAAACATATGAATTTTAACAAAGATCTCCTCCTTAGAAAATACAATATACTCCTTTTCTTTTCATGTTCTATAATGACACTTTAGTATTTTCTCTTTAGTTGGTGTTATTGGACTGCATATTTGTGTACCCCAAAATTTGGATGTTGAAATCCTAACTGCTAAGCTGATGGTATTAGGTGGTGGGGCCCTTGAGAGGTGATTAGGTATGAGGATAGAACCCATATGGATGAGATTAGTTCTCTTATAAAACAGACCCCCACAGAGCCCTCTTTCTTTTTCCCACCACCATGTGAAGATAGAAGAAGCAGCTGGCAGTCTGCAACGTGGATGAGGGCCATCACTCAAACTTGACCATGCTGGCATTGTAATCTTGGATTTCTAGCACTCTGACCTTGGATGTCCAGTGATAAATAAGTGCATTTAAGTCACTGAGTCTATGGTAATTTTTTATAGCAACCCAAGCTGAATAAAACAGTGGTTATTTTCTTCTTAAAATTCTGTCTTCCTTTTGCTTTCTTCCCTATTTTCCTTCTGGTCATTTCTTCTTGGTTACATTTATGGACTTTTCTTCTGCTGCTTTTCTTTAGATGTATCTCTCAAGTCTTTTTTCCTTGATCGTGTCTTTTCCTCAACGATCTCTCCCCATCCACACTCATTGTTTTACGTACCCCTGTTTTTTTGAGAAATCCCTGAATTATACTTCTAACCCAAACTATTAGCTCCAGACAATTTCCCATCGGGTATTCAAAACTCAGAAAATCCCCAAATTAATGATTCTCTTAATAGCCTCTTCCTTATTTTATGTCACAGTGAACTGCATTATCATTTAAAAATGTGTTCCAATATGGAAATAACTTTGTCTTATTTCCTTCAGCCATCATTTCTGGGGTGAGGGATCCATAAAGACATCTCTATTCAAAGGCATAAAGAACCTTCTCTCCTGATCAATTGAAAAAGAAATATGTTTGAAAATTTATATTGGGACTAATTTCTTCTTATTTATATGAATTAACTTTCATTTTCATACACTGAGTGAAATCAAAATTTTCAACAAAAATCAGAGGAATAGTTTTAAGCAAAATGATACTTTCTACAATAATGCATAAGTTCCCTATCAGCTATATCCAGCACTGAGCTGATAGTCATAGGCCTTCTTGAAATGCACCTGATCTATCATGGCTGCAATAATCACAGGCCTTGCATAAATCCTCTAAGAGGAGCCAGGAAATGAATAAGATGTCCATGCTCTATTTATAGTACACAAAGGTCAAGTTTCTAGCTTCACTGTTTATTTATCCAGTTTCTTACTGGCTGTCACATATCTTGGGCTGGGAATTCACAGAGGAGAGTAGCCACCCTCAGTACTCAATCAGAAAAATTAATTGGAGTTCAGGTAATGTGGAATGCTTTGATGGGTTTCACATGCAGCTACTTTAGTATTTGACACAAGCAGGTTATAAGATTATAAGGCCGTGTTGAGAAATATATCACCCAGGAAATAATTAATTCTTGTATTTGAATATGTTCTAAGATACCTTCCTAATACCTTATGTTTATAATGAGGTCTATTTCCTTAACATATTTACTGAAACACAGGGCAAGATGGATTTGCCATCTTGCCAATTCTGGGTGAAAAATGTCAAAACTGCGTGTGTGTGTGTGTGTGTGTGTGTGTGTGTGTGTGTGTGTGTTTGTGTGCGTGCATTTGTGGAAGGGAATGTGTCGATGGAGAAAAGGAAGAAGGGAGAGAGAGGAAAAGGCAGTACCTGGCGGAAAGGAGAGGTGGCCTGGATGGCCAACCAGAAGTAGCTAGTGTGTGCAGCTCTCAGAGAGGAATGGATGGGATGCGTGCATAACCTTCAACTGAAACATTCAGGTACACGCATTGGAACTAACCAGAGAATCAAATCTCTGTTCTCGACTCATGGAGAACAGAGAAAAGCAAGGCAGGATGACAGCTCACTCAGGAAAAACATGGAGCCAGGGGAACCCTCTCCAGCCCAGGGATGTGTTGAGTGAACGAATGACTCCAGGAAATCATGCTTCTTCCATGGATCTTTGCAACCCTTGGATTAGGAGATTCCCTCGTAAACCCACTCCAGCACGGCAATCAGGCAGACACACAGAGCTATGTGGAGGCTTGGCAGAACAGACACTCAGGTACATGCAAAGACCCAAGAGCCTTAGCTATCCAGGCTTTCCAGGCTTCCTGGCAAAGGTAACTGCAACTCCAACAAAGAGGGAGGTTAGATCCCTGTACATAACTCTAGGAAAAGGGCTGAATCCAGTGGGCTGAGTGGCAATAGTCTGCAGGTCCCATTTCCACAGCATCTGATAAGACCCACTGGCTTGGAATTCCAGCCAGTCCGTGGTAGCAGCAGTGCACCTCCCTAAGACAGAGCTCCCAAGGGGAGCGGCAGGCTGTCCTCTTTGCTATTTGGGTGACTTAGCCATTCCAGCCTTTGGATTTTGGAGAGTCCAAGATAACCGGGGACAGAAATGGTCCCCCAGAACAGCACATCTGCTCTACCAAAATGTGGCCAAACTGCTTTTTTAAGTGGGTCTCTGATCCCATTCTTCCTTACTGGGCAAGACCTCCCAAACAGGGTCTCCAGCCACCCCCACCAGTGCTCCCTAGCTGACAGAGATTTCAAACATTCCTGCGACAGAGATCCCAGAGGGTGGAGCAGGCCACCATCTTTGCTATTTGGGTGAATTAGCTGTTCCGGCTTTTGGGCTTTGGAATGTCCAAGGCGACCAGGGACTGAAGTAGAACCACAGTACAGCACAACTGCTCTATGAAAATGTGGCTAGACTGTTTTTTAGAGCTGGTCCCCTATCTCATTCCTCCTCATTGTATGGACCTCCCAGATCGGGTCTCTAGCCACTCCCTACAAGTGCTTTCAGGCAGCAACATGTCCGTATCTCCCTGGGATGAAGCTCTCAGTGGGAGGGGTAGGTTGTCATCTTTGCTGTTTTGCAGCCCTCACAGTTGATACTTCCAGGTACAGGAAAATCTGAGGTGACTAGGGACTGGAGTGAGCCTGCAGCATACCACAGCAGCCCTACAGAAAATTGGCCAGACTGTTACATGAGTGCCCATTCCCATATCGCCTCATCATGCAGGTCCTCCAGGCCTTGGCCTCCAGCAACCCCCTGCCAGAGCTACTGAGCCAGCAGCAGCTCTGCAACTTCCTGGACACAGACCCCAGGACAACTGAAAGCTTCTCTGCCACAGCCTCTGCAGTGGAACTGCCCTTGCAACTCTCAGACTAATGAAGGAGCAAAGACCCTAAGTGCCTTAAACAAATCTCCAACAAGATGCAGGCAACACAGAAGAGGTCAGTCTGTCTCCCACAGGTCCCACATACTCCCCACTGCTCATAACGAGACAGAAAAGCCTCGGCTTGGGCTCACAGCACAGACACTTCATCCTGGGCTGATTGTAATGAGTGACTGCTGACCTACATCTCTCTGGGATGGAGCCTCCAGCAGACAAGCAAAAAACCCTTCGCCACAAGTTCCCTTCTTCTGCTGCCTCCAGGTTGGGGTAGTAACATAAACACTGAGATCACCCCAGAGTTGCAATGGGCAGCCCAGGGGTGCCAAGCCAAGCTCTACAGCCAGCATTCAAAGGGGAGAGGAACCCACACTCTCAGAGCATTGAGAGGGAACACAGCTGTAACTGTGAGGAAACATAGGGAAGCCACACAGCTGAGCAAGAGTCTACCAACTGAGCAATATGTCTAAGTGTCCAAAGCTTCAGCCCTCAAAATACCTTCCTAACATACCCCCTCTGAAACCAAAGACAAGAAGTCAGCTTCAAATAAAGACACTTCACAAAGCCTTAGTCTTGTGAAAACATCCAGAAAACAAGTCTATTGACTGCATTCAATCCATACTACAGTTAAAGGAACACCCACATGCAGAGATCAAAAAGAATCAACATGAGAACTCCGGTAACTCAGATGGCCAGAGTGTTGTATGTCTTCCAAACAGCTGCATGAGCTCTCCAACAAGAGTTCTTAATCAGGCTGAATTGGCTGAAATGACAGAAATGGAATTCAGAATATGGACAGAAAAAAAGATCATTGAGATTCAGGAGAATGGCAAAACCCAAACCAAGGAAACTAAGAATCAGAATAAAATAATAAAAGAGCTGAAGTACACAACAGCAGGTATAAAACAGATCCTGATGGATCTGACGGAGCTGAATCACACAATACAAGAATTTCACAATGCAATTACAAGATTTAACAGCAGAATAAACCATGCTGAGAAAAGGATCTCAGAACTTGAAGTCTGGCTGCCTGAAATAAGGCAGTAAGAAAAAAATGTAAAAAATAAAAAGGAAAGAAGAAAACCTCTGAGAAGTAGGGGATTACATGAAGAGGCCAAATGTATGAATCATTGACACCCCTGAAAGGGTGAGCAAACAACTTGGAAAATATATTTCAGGATATTGTCCATGAAAATTTCCCCAACCTTGTTAGAGAGGGGCTAAGAGTCAAATTCATTAAATATAGAGAACCCCCTGCAAGATTCTACACAAGAAAATCATCCTCAAGGCAGATAATCATCAGATTTTCCACAGTTGAAATGAAAGAATGTTAAAGGCAGCTAGAGAGAAACGGCAGGTCACTTACAAAGGGAACCCCATCAGACAAAAAAACAAATGTGTCAGCTGAAACCCTAAAAGCCAGAAAAGATTGGGGGCCTATATTCAACATTCTTAAAGAAAAAAAATATCTTCTACCAAGAATTTCACATGTAGACAATTTAAGCTTCCTAAGCAAAAAATAAATAATATACTTTTCAGATAAGGTGATGATGAGGGAATTCATTACCACCAAACCAGCTTTACGAAGAGACTTTAAGAGAAGCACTAAATATAGAAGAAAAAAGACTGCTACCAGCTAATACAAAAACACTCTTAAATACACAGACCAGTTACAGTATAAAGCAACCACACCAACAAGCCAGAATATTAACCAGCTAACAACACAATTACAGGATCAAATCCACACATACTGACACGAATTTTGAATGTAAATGGGCTAAATGCCCCACTAAAAAGCACAGAGTGGCGCGATCTCATTCCAGTCAGAATGGCCATTATTAAAGTCAGAAAATAACAGATGGTGGTGAGGTTGCAGAGAAAAGGGAGCAGTTATACACTGTTGGTGGGAGTCTACATTACATCGGCCATTGTGAAAAACAGTATGGTGATTCCTCAAAGGGCTAAAAGCAGAACTACCATTCAACCCAGCAATCCCATTACTGCGTATACAGACAGAGGAATATAAATCATTCTATCATAAAGACACATGCATGCAAATGTTCATAGCAGCACTCTTCACAATAGCAAAGACATGAAGTCAACCTAGATGCCATCAATAATAGACTGGATAAAGAAAATGTGGTACATATACACCATGGAATATTATGCAGCCATCAAAAGAAGTAGATCATGTCTTTTGTGGGAACATAAATGGAGCTGGAGGCTATTATCTTTAGTAAAATAGGGCAGGAACAGAAAACCAAATACCACAAGTTTTCATTTATAAGTGGAAGCTAAATGATGAGGACTCATAGACACAAACAAGAGAAAAATAGACACTGGGTTCTAGTTGAGGGTGGAGGGTGGGAGGAGGGAGTGGAGTGTAAAAGATAACCATTGGGTACTGAGTTTCATACCTGGGTGATGAAATATCTGTACAACAAACCCCCAGGACACAAGTTTATCTGTACAACAAACCTTCACATGTACCGTTGAACCTAAACTAAAAGTTAAAAAAACAGAAAACATTTGTGTCAGTGCCAGAAATAAAGACACCAAAAGTGTGCAAAAAAGAAAAAGACAGTAAAAAATTAGAAATAATTTTAAACTGACTTTCTAGTATTACCATATTATTCAACACTGCAACCATCTCTAACTCTTCCAAATCTTTTTCTACACCATCCTCTTTTCCACAGCATTTGTAGCTGTTTTAGTTGAGTCTTCCACCATTATATAGCCTTAAATGCTTAAAAAAATCAAATACTAAATGTCCCTGCTTTGGTTTTTCTATTTATCACATGAATCAATCTATAACATACCCATGAGTTTGACTTTTTAAAACACAAATGTGTTTATATTGCTTCACTTTTAAAATGATCCACTCTATCCCTAATAACTTAAACATATAAAAATTAAAAGTCAATATTCCCTCACATGAAGACATACAAATGTCCAACAAGTATATGGAAAAGATATTTAACATTGCTAGTCATTATGGAAATGCAGATCAAAACCACAATGAAATATAATCTCACTCCAGTTAAGACAGCTAATGTCAAAAAGACCAAAAACAACAAATGCTGACGAGGATGCAGAGAAAATGGAACTCTTATATAGTGTTGTTGGGAATGCAAACTAGTATAGCCTCTTTGGAAAACAGTACAGAGGTTCCCCAGAAAACTAAAATAGAACTACCATATGATCCAGCAATCCCACTACTAGGCATGTATCCACAGGAGAGGAAATCAGTATATAAAAGTGATAGCTGCACCTCCATGTTTACTGCAGCACTAATCACAATAGACAAGATATGAAATAAACCCAGCTGTCCAAAAACAGATAGGTAGATAAGAAATTATGGTATATGTACTCAATGGAATGCTATTTATGCATAAAAGGAATGCCATCCCATCATTTGCAGCAATAAGATGGAACTGACAGACATTAAGTGAATAAGCCAGGGACAGAAAGTAAAACAATGCATGTTTTCACTCATATACAGGATTTTTTTTAAAAAAGCTTATCTTATATAAGGAAAAGTAGAGTAGAGGTTACAAGAAGCTTGGAAGGGAAGGGAGAAGAGAGGAATAGAGAGAATATTGTTAAAGGAAATAAAATTTCTGCTAGAAAAAAGTAGTAAGTTCTAGTGTTTCATAGCACCGTAGGATAACTATAGTAAACATTAATGTACATTTTCAAATAGCTAAAAGAGAGGACAGTAAACACTCCCAACACAAAAAGATAATGAAGGTTTGGAATAACTGTGAATATGCAAATTACCCTGATCTGATCACTAAACATTGGAAGTATTAAAATGTCACTATGTACCCCCAAAATATGTACCATCATTATGTATCCATTTAAATCATCAATATCAGTTCACATTTTGACCCTTACATGGGCCTCAATTAATAGACTGCATGTGAGATGATTGAGGGTAGAGAACATAAATATCTGTGAGTGTGATAAAATACTTGTTTTGCTTCAGGATAGATGTGGAAGTAGAATTAAAAAAATGTTAGGAAAATATAAATATGTGTGTGGATAGTTTCTTTATAATTTAGATATAAGTATTTGAGCAATACACTAGGCTATTATGCTTCTACTGGCATGATATATTTAATCTGTACAATGTACAGCAGGATATAAGCAAAAATTAAAGAAATATGGCATTTCAAAAAGTAAGAGAAATGGCAGAGACACATTGGAAAGACAAATCTATATTCCAATATCTCTGATGAACATAGACACAAAAATCTCCAACAAAATACTGGCAAACCCAATCCAGAGGCACATCAAAAAGTTAATTCACCACAGTCAGGAAGCCTTCACTCCTGGAATGCAAGAATGGTCCAACACACACAAATCAATAAATGTGGTTCACCATAAAAACAGACCTAAAAACCAAAACAATATGATTATCTCAACAGATACAGAAAAGACCTTCAATAAAATTTGGTATCACTTTATGTCATCAGAGGAACATAACTCAAAACAATAAGAACCATCTATGACAAACCCACAGCCATTATACTAAATGGGCAAATGCTGGAAGAATCCCCCTTGAGAACCAGAACAAGACAAGGATGCCCACTCTCACCATTCCTATTCAATATAGTACTGGAAGTCTTAGCCGGAACAATCAGGCAAGATAAAAAAAATAAATAAATAAAGCGAATCCAAATAGGAAGAGAGGAAGTAGAATTATCTCTATTCACAGATGATATGATTCTAAACCTGGAAAACCCTGAATATTCCATGAAAACTACTAGAACTGTTAACTTCTGTAAAGTTTTAGGATGCAGAATGAATGAACATAAATAAGTAGCATTTCTCTACACCAATAATGTACAAGCTGGGGACCAAATCAAGAGAGCAATCCTATATACAATAGCCACAAAAAGAATAAAATACCTAGGAATACAGCTCATCAAGGAAATGAAAGATACCTACAAGGAGAATTACAAAATACTATTAAAGGAAATCAGAGTTGATACATACAAATGGAAAAACATTCCACACATGGATAATCGTAATCAATATGGTTAAAATAGCCATACTTCCCAAAGCAATTAACAGATTCAATGCTCTTTCTATCAAACTATTAATGTCATTTTCACAGAATTATAAAACACTATTCTAAAGTTCACGTAGAATTTAAAAAGAGCCCAAATAACCACAGCAATCCTAAGCAAAAAGAACAAATTCGGAGACATCACGTTACCCAACTTCACACCCTACCGCAAGGCTACAGTAAACAAAACAGCATAATACATGTACAAAACCAGAAGCATAGATCAATGGAACAGTTTACGGAACCCAAAAATAATGCCGCACACCTACAACCATTTGATCTTTGACAAAGTCAACAATAACAAGCAATGGAGAAAGGGCCTCCTATTCAACCAATGATGCTGGGGTAACTGGCTAGCCACATGCAGAAGATCGTATCTGGACCCCTTCCTTGCACCATATACAAAAATTGACTCAAGATTCATTAAAGTCTTCAAGTAAGATCTAAAAGTATAATAATCCTAAAAGAAAACCATTTTGGACATCAGCCTCAGGAAAGAATTTATGACCAAGTCTTCAAAAGTAATTGCAACAAAAGCAGAAATTTACAAGGGAGATCTAATTAAACTAAAGAGCTTCTGCACAGCAAAAGAAACAATCAACAGAATAACAGACAAGGTAGAGAATTAGACAAAATAGTCACAAACTATGCATCTGACAAAAGTATGATATCCATAATCTATAAAGACCTCAACAATTGAACTTGCAAAAAAAGGGTAGAGCCTGATGGCAGAATAGAAGGCTCCATGCTCATCTCCCCCAAAAGGACGCCAATTTAACAACTATCTACATAAAAGAAAAGCACCTTCATAAGAACCAAAAATCAGGTGAGCACTTAACAGTACCTGATTATAACTTCACATCGCTGAGAAAGGCACTGAAGGGGTAGAAAAAGCATCATTTAATTGTTGACACCACCCTTTTTCCCCTTCCCCCGGCATGCATGGTGCACACGGCATTTTTGTGTGATGGATAGAGGGAGAGTGCAGCAATTCTGGGGCATTGAACTCAGTGTTGCCATGTTATAGCAGAAAGAAAAACTGGTCTACACTCAGCTGACACCCACCCACAGAGGGAGTATTTAAAACAGCCATAGCCAGAGGTGAAGTGCTGATCCCAGCAGTCAGAACTTGAGTTCTCACAAGCCTCACCACTGTGATAATGAACTCTGGGGTCCTAAATAAACTTGAAAGGCAGCCCAGGGCACAAGGACTGCAACTCCTAGGTGAGTCCTAGTGGTGAACTTAACCCAGAGCCTGTGGACTTGGGTGGGGGAGTGGCACACAACTTACTAAGACACCAGCTGATGTGGCTAGAGAGTGCTGGCATCATAGCCCAGGCTTCAAAGGAGACTCCTTCTTTCTGCTTGAGGAGAAGAGATGGAAGAGTGGGGATGACCTCGTCTTGCATCTTGGATACCAGCTCAGCCACAGGAGGATAGGGAACCAGTCAGAGTTGTGAAGCGTCTATTTCAGGACCTAGCTCCCAGATGACATTTCTGGACACACCCTGGGCCAGAAGGAATTCTGCTGCCTTGAGGGGAAGGATCCAGTCCTGGCAGAATTTGTCACCTGTTAACGGAATAGCCCTTGGATCCAGAATAACGTGCTGTGATACGCAGGTACTATGTTAAGGGCCTTGTGTGAGACTCAGCACATTCTAAGCTGTGGTGGATACAGAGAGTGACACCTTCTGCTTGAGAAAAGCAGAGGAAAAAGTGAAGAGCTTTTCTTGCACCTTACGTACCAGGTTGACCCCAGGGGTATAGAGAACCAAGCAGGCTCTTGCATTCCCCAATTCTAGAACTTGGCTCTAGGATGGCATTTCTGGACCTGCCCTGAGACAGAGCGGAGGTCGTTGCCCTGAAGGGTGTGTCCCAGGACAGACAATATTCACCACAAGCTGACTGAAGCACCTTAAGGAAACATTGGCAGTAGTCTGGCAGTACTCCCCTTTGGCCTCTGGTGGCAGTGTCCATGGGGTGAGGCTCCTCTGCCTTTGGAAAGGGGAGGAAAGAGTGAGAAGGACGGCATCTTGTGGTTTGAATGCCAGTTCAGCGACAGTACAACAGAACACCAGGTAGAGTTATTAGGTTTTCAACTCTAGTCCTTGGCACCCGGACAGCACCTCTGGATCCACCTGGGGCCTGAGGGAACTCACTGCTCTTATGGGAATGACACAGGCCTGGCTGTCTTTGCCATCTGCTGATTGTAGAGCCCAAGGGCCTTGAGAGAACATAGGTGGTAGCCAGGGAGTGGCTGCAGCAGGCCTTGGGTGAGAGCCAGGGCTGTGCTGGCCTCCAGTCTGACCCAGAGCAGTCCTTGTGGTAGTGGCTAGAGGGGAACATGTGCCACTCTAATCCCCTGCTCCAGATAGCTCAGAATGGAGAGACACTGTTGGAAATAAAGTAAGGGAAGTGAACAAGAGTTTCTGCCTGGTAATCCAGTGAAGGCAGCCCCTTCCCACAGCTCCACTAGGGAGTTCCCCAGGGGGGACTCTAAGTGAGGGCATCGAGCCCACATTTCCCCTTGGCACTGCTCTACTCTAGTCTCTCTGTGGGAGCTCTGCTACTATGGCAGGCTTCTGCCTGGGCACCCAGGCCTCCTGATACAGTCTGTAAAATCTGGGAGGAAGTTGCCAAGTGTCTTTCACTCTGGTAATCTGTGTGCCTGCAGACTTCACACCACATGGAAACTGCCAAGGTTTACACCTTGTGCCCTACAAAGTGGTAGTCCGAGCTGTACCTGGGCCCCTTTGAGCCATAGTTGGAGCTGGAGTGGGCTGAATGTGGGGAACAGTTTCCTGAGGCTCCACAAGGAAGCAAACCTGCTCTGCCCCCTACCTTTTCTCCACTGTTTTAGATATTAGCACTTGGCTCCCTTTTAGTCACACAAATCTCTCTAGCAAGTGGCCGCTCTGCATCCTGCTTGTATTCTTCTGAAAATGCTCTAAAGAAACAAAACAAAACAAAACAAAACAAAAACATAACCAGGCTGTGAATTTTCTGCTTCTCTTTTAATTGTAAGTTCCAAATTTAAGTCATTTCTTTGTTCCCATATCTGATAGGGTTTTAGAAGCACCTATTCCACATCTTAAATGCTTTGCTGCTTAGAAATTACTTTCACTAGATACTCTAGGTCATCATTCTCACGTTCAACTTTCCACAGATTCACAGGACATGGACACAATGCAGCCAAGTTATTTGCTAGGGTGTAACACAGGTAAAATTTGCTCCAGTTTCCAGTAACTTCCTTATTTCAATCTGAGGAAATGGAAGCCTGGCCTTCTATTTCTGTCAACATTTTGGTGAGAACTACTTAATGAGTCTCTAAGAAGTTTCAAACTTGCCTCATCTTCCTGCATTCTTCTGAGCCCTCCAAATTCTTCCAACCTCTGTTTATTACCCACTTAAAAAGACACTTCCACATTTTCAGTTATCTTTATAGCAATGCCCTACTGATTGGTACAAATGTTCTGTGTTAATCCATTAGCACTACTGTAAAGGAATACAGGAGATTCAGTAATTTATAAAGAAAATAGGTTTATTTGGCTCACAGTTCTGTAGGCTGCATATTAAGCAAAATTCTGCATGTGCTTCTGGTGTGGTCCTTGTATAGCTTACAATCGTGGTGGAAAGCAAAGGGAAGCAGGTGTGCCACATGGTGTGAGAGAGAACAAAACAGAGATGGGAATGTTCCAGGCTCTTTTAAGCAACCAGATCTCAACTATCAGAACAAGAACTCACTCATTACCATGGAAAGGGCAAGAAACCATTCATGAGGCATCTACCCCCATGACCCAAACACCTCCCACCAGATCCACTTCCAACATTGGAGTTCACATTTCAACATGCAATTTGGAGGGGACAAAATACCCAAACCATATCAGCAAATTAGTTGAGTCACTGTGGAAAGCAGTTTGGACATTTCTCAAAGAACTTAGAACTATCATTGACCCAGCAATCCCATTACTGGGTATATACGCAAAGGAATATAAATCAGTCTATCATAAAGACACATGCACATGTATGTTCATGATAGCACTGTTCACAACAGTGGAGACATGTATCAACCTACATGCCCATCAATGATAGACTGGATAAAGAAAATGTGGTACATATACATCATGGAGTACTATGCAGCCATTATAAAGAATTAAATATGACCTTTGCAGCAACATAGATACAGCTGGAGACCATTATTCTAAGTGAATTAATGTAGGAACAGAAAACTAAATACTGAATGTTTTTACTTACAAATGGGAGATAAACGTTAAATACACATGGACAGAAAAATGAGGACAATACACACTGGGACTGTTTGAGCAGAAAGATTAGAGTGGGGCATGGGTTGGAAGGCTAGCTTACAGGTACTATGGTCACTACCTGGATGATAGTATCATTCATATACCAAGCCTCAGTTACATGCAATTTACCCAAGTAACAAACCTGTACATGTACCCCTGGAACCTAAGATAAAATAAGAAAAAAAAAAAACCATGGTAAACAAAAAAATAATAATAATTTTGTTTCAAAGACACAAATACACAGATTAATGTCTAAATACTAAATAAAATATTACAGGCTTGCTTTCACAGAAAAAAATTGGTACATATATACCATGGAATACTACGCAGCTATAGAGAATGAAATCATGTTCTTTGCAGCATCATGGGTGCAGCTGAAGACCATCATCCTATGTGAATTAATGAGGAACAGAAAACCAAATACTGCATGTTCTCACTTATAAGTGGAAGGTAAATGCTGAGTACACACAGACACAAAGATGAGGACAACAAACCTTGGAGACTACTAGAGATGGGAGTATGGGATGGGGGCAAGGATTGAAAACCTAACTATGAGGTACTATACCTAGTACCTGGGTGATGGGATCATTCATCCCCAAACCTCAACATCACACAATATAGCCAGGTAACATAACTGTATCTGTACCCCTGAATCTAAAATAAAATTTTTAAAAAACATAAAAAATAATGAGTGTACAAGGACACAAAGATGAAAACAATAGACATTTGGGACCACTTGTGGGGAGAATTAGAGGCGGGATAGGGTTTAAATGCTATCAGGTAGTACGCCCAGTACCTGAGTGACAGCATCATTCATGTATCAAACTCCAGAGACATGGAATTGACCCATGTAAGAAACCTGCACATGTACCCCCTTAACCTAAAATAAAATTTTTTAAAAAGGGAAAGAAGTTGTAATTTAACAAAAGGAAAACTCACAATTCATTTTATCTGGCTAGTAAACAACCTTGATTTCAATGTACTTTTAAAGATAGTAAAATAAAATTAAAGGTTTACTTTACCTATTAACACAGAAATAAGTTATACAAATCTGATGATTACATTTAAGAGACGTATTTTCAAGTACAGTGATTTGCTTTTATCAGGAATACATCAGAATATCTAGAAAGTGTCAACATCAGGAAATCTATAAAAGTAATTAACTGTATTCCACTTTAAACGAGAAATATCAAGGCTATCTTAATACAAATATAGTAATTTGAATCAAGGAGAATACGAATTTCAGAAATAATTATGTAACAAAAACCTGCAGCAACAAACTTGAGATATATTTTTTAAATCAGAAGCAAGGCAAGCATGATTTATATCAGCGTTATCATTTAACAAAGTATTTGTATTCCTGACCATTACTATAGGACAACAAAAAGGGGAAACATGAAAGCTAAGAATTAGACAGTAGAAATCTGAGTTTGGTACATGTTATGATGATCTGCATTAAAAAAAGCAAGAAAAAACAGACAAGGCATTAGAACTAATAAGAGAGCACAGTGAAGCTACTAAATATTTAATCAAACCACAGAAGTTAGTAATTTTATTCCATGCTAGTAAAACCAAACATAAAATATAAGAGCAAATCGAGTGCTATTTACAAAAGCAACAGAATTTGTGCAGAGCTCATTATTTAACTTAAAGAATGCACACTAAGATACAGGTAAGGGAATAAGTAAAAGGCTAATGAAACAAGTAAGCTCAGAGGGGAATCTAGGCAAAATATATAAAGGACCCTCTGTAGTATTTTGCAACATCTCATGAATATGTAAATATTTTAAATATAAATTTCTTAAAACACTTAAAGACAGACGCATGTATTTAAGGTGAGTTGATGTATTATAAAAGTGATACGAAAGAATAAATTGACAAAAGGACTGCTTAGTTGATACTGTTGGGAACATTGATCACTAATCGGCCAACAATAAAAATTATTTGCGATTTAAAAGAAGATGTAATTACAGATGCCAAATAAGCAAAAGAGAAAAATATAAAAGACAATGCTATTTTGCATCAATATTCATCAGGAATACTGGCCTGGAGTTTTCTGTTTTTTGATATGTTTTTGTCTGGTTTTGGTATTAGGGTATTATTGGCCTCAGAGAATGAGTGAAAATAACCCCTCCTCCTCTGTTTTTCTGAATATTTTATGTAGGGTTGGTATTAGTTCTTTAAATGTTTGCTAAAATTTAGCATTGAAGATATTGGGTCCTATGCTTTTCTTCACTGGGATACTTCTCCTTATGTCTTCAATCTCATTACTTGTTATTGTCTATTCAGGTTTTGAATTACTTCATGGATCGATCTTTGTTGGTTGTATGAGTCTAGGAATTTATCTCTTTCTTCTAGGTTTTCCAATGTATTGGCATATGCTTGCTCACAGTAGTCTCAAATGATCTTTTGAAGTCCTGTGGTTTCAGTTTTAATGTCTCCTTTTTCATCTCTGATTTTACTTATTTGGTTCTCTTCCATTTTTCTTAGGTTAAATCTTTTGTTTACTTTAAAAAACAATGTTGTATTTTGTTGATCTTTTATATTTTTTCTTTCAATTTCATTTATTTCTGCTCTCATCTTTCTTTTATTCTATTAATTTTGAGTTTGTTTTGCTCTTGCTTTTCTAGTACTTTTAGGTGCATCATTAGTTTGTTTCTTTGAAGTTTTTCTACTTTTCTTAAGTAGGCAAACATTTATATAAACCATCTTAGTAGTGCTTTTGTTGTATCCCATAGGTTTCTGCATGCCAAGTTTCCGTTTTCACTTGTTTCAAGGAATTTTTAAATTTTGTACTTAATTTGTTAATTGACCCACTGGTCCTTCATACTTTTAAACTTTTTGTTGTTTCTATTTACATCTTATTGCACTATGTCTTGAAAAGTTGTACAAAATAGTTATTTTTGATAGTTTCTTTTAGTATTTCTCAAGATATGAGTTAATATGACACAATTACAGTATTATAATATTCTGTGTTTATCTCTGTAGTTTTTATTACCACTGAGTTTTGTACTCACTGGTAATATTTCTTATTGTGTGTTAATGTTCTTTTCTTTTAGATTGAAAGACGCCCGTTAGCCTTTCTTGTAGGACAGGACTGGTGTTGATAAAATCCCTTGGCTTTTGTTTTTCTGAGAAAGTCTTTATTTCTACTTCATGTGTGAAGTCGATTTTCACTGAATATACTATTCTAGGATTTTTTCTTTTAGCACTTTACATATGTCATGCCACTCTCTTCTGGCCTGTAAGGTTTCCACTGACAAGTCTGCTGCCAGATGTACTGGAGCTCTATTTTATGTTATTTCTTTTTTCTTGCTACTTTTAGGACACTTTCTTTATCTTTGACTTTTGGGAGTTTGAATATTAAATGCCTTGATGTAATCTTTTGGGTTAAATCTGCTTGGTGTTCTATAACCTTCTTATATTTGAATGTCGGTATCTTTCTCCAGGTTTGAAAGGTCTCTGATATCCTTTTATATAAACTTTCTACCCCTATCTCTTTCTCTACCTCCTCCTTAAGGCCAATAACTCTTAGATTTGCACTTTTGAGGCTATTTTCTAGATACTGTAGGTGTGCTTCATTAATTCTTTTTTCCTTTGTGTGCTCTCACTGTGTATTTTGAAATAGCCTGTTTCCCAACTCATTAATTCTTTCGTCTACTTGATCTATTCTGCTGTTGAGATACTCTGATGGAGTCTTCAGTATGTTAATTAAAGTTTTCAGCTCCAGAATTTCTGCTTAATTAAAAAAAATCAATTTCTTTGTTAAATTTACCTGATAGAATTCTGAATTTCCTATCAAATATATGGGTTTCTGTTTGTTTGGTTTTAGACAGAGTCTTACTCTGTTGCCCAGGCTGGAGTGCTGTGGTGCAATTTCAGCTCACTGTAACCTCTGCCTCCTGGGTTCAAGCGATTCTCCTATCTCAGCCTCCTGAGTAACTGGGATTACAGGCATGTGCCACCACACCCACCTATTTTTTTGTACTTTTAGCAGAGATGGGATTTCACCAAGTTGGCCAGGCTGGTCTTGAATTCCTAACCTCAAGTGATCCTCCTGCCTCGGCCTCCCAAAGTGCTGGGATTACAGGCATGAACCACCATGCCGGGCCTTTCTGTGTTATCTTGAATTTCACTGAGCTTCCTCAAAACAGCTATTTTCAATTCTCTGCCTGAAAGGTGACATACCTCTGTCTCTACAGGATTGGTCCCTGGTTCCTTATTTACTTCATTTGGTAAGGCCGTACTTTCCTGGATTGTCTTGATAGTTGTGGATATTTGTTGACATCTGGACATTGACAAATTAGATATTTGTTGTTGACTTCACAACAGGGGTTTATTTGTACCCATCCTTCTTGGATGGCTTTCCACGTATTCAAAGGAAATTCAGTGTTTTTATTTAAGTCTTTGGTCACCGCAGCCATATCTTATTAGGGTGCACCTCAAGCCCAGTGATGCTGTGACTCTTGCAGACTTATAGAGGTACCACCTTAGTGGTCTTGACTGAGATTCAGGATAATTCTCTGGAATGTCAAGCAGAGAACCTTGTTCTCTTCCATTACTTTTTCCAAAAGAAACGTAGTATCTCTTTGTGCTGCCTGGGGCTGGGGTGGGGGTGGGGGTGACATAGCACCACTGGGACTACATGTGTCAGACCCAAAGCCAGCATAGCACTGTTTCATCCAAGGGCCATGGAGACAACTGCCTGTCTACCACTGGTGTTCACTCAAGGCCCAGGGGCTCTTTTGTCAGCAGGTGGCAAATCCAGCCACCCTTGTGACCTCCCCTTCAGGGAGGTCAGTTCCCCACTGATCCCAGGGTAGATCAGTACTATCTGGGAGCTTAGGCTTGGAGTTGGGAACCTCGGATATCTATTTGGTTCTCTATTCTACTATAGCTGAACTGGTACTCAAGTCACAAGACAAAGTCATTCCCACTATTCTCTCTTCCTTCCTGATGCAGGAATGTCTCCCAGTGGCCAAAATGCCCCAGGCCTGTGATGAATACTGCCTGGTTACCAGTGATGCTCACTAAAGGCCCAAAGGCTCTTCAGTCAGCTTGTGGTGTATGCTGCCAGGCCTTGGTCTCTTCCTTCAGGACAGTTGTCTCCCCTCTGGCCCAGGGTCAATAAATGCCATCCAGGAGCCAAGGCCTGGAATCAGGTACCTCAGAAACCCACATGATGCTCTACTCCACTGTGTGGCTGAGCTGGTGCCCAGGCTGTAAAACAAAATCCTTTTTATTCTTTCCTCTCCTTTCCTCAAGCAGAAGGAGTTTTTCCCCATGGCCACCAGAGCTGGAACGTGCTGGGTCACACCTGAAACCAGCACAGGCCTGGGTCTGACCCAAGGCCTGTAGCAAGTGCAACCTGGGTACTGCTGATGCTTATTTATGGCATAAGTGATCTTTAATTGAAGGTGATAAATCCTATCAGGACTTGGTCCTTCTATTCAAGGAAGGTGGTTAATTTCTGGTCCCTGATGTGTCTAGAATTGTTGTCCAAGAGCTAGGGCCTGGAATGTGGGCCTCAGGATTCTGGCTGGTGCCACATTCTACTGTGGCTGAGCTGGTATCCAAGGTACAAGACAAAGCTCTCTTTACTCTTCCTTCTTCTCATCTTGAGTGGAAGGAAGGAGTCTCTCCTGAAGCTGTAAGCCACATTGCCGAAGGTTGGAGGAGGGGTGACACAAGAACTCCCTTGGTCTCCCCAGCTTGTATCTCACTAAGTCACATGCATCCCAAGTCCATTGGCTCTGAGCCCAGCACAGCAAGAGAACTGGGCTAGGAACTGTAGTCGTTGTACCCTAGATTGCCTTTCAAGTTTATTTAGGACATTAGAGTGCTTTAGCCCATGGTAGTGTGGCTAGCTGTAATTCAGGCTCCAATCGCTAGGATAGAGGATTCCCTTCCAGCTATGACAGAACTGAATTCTACCCATGCTCCCTGGGCACTTGCAGAGTTCAATTCTGTGTAACTTTTCTCTGTGACAGGGCAGCACTGGGTTATAATGAAAAGTCCTGCAATCATTGTGCTCTCTTTCCCCTAAGCACACAGATTCTCTCTCCTCTCTTAGTGGCCAGTGTCAGGGGCTGGGGGAGAGGTGGTGTTGGCAATTTAAGACTTTTTTTTTTTTTTTACTCTTTTCAGTGCCTCTTTCCTTGATGTAATGTTAAAACTAGGTACCTGATTACTCACTTGATTTTGGGGTTTTATGATGGTGCTTTCTTGTGTGGGTGGTTGTTTAATCTTGTGTTCCAGCAGGGGGAACGATTACTGGAGGGCTCCATTTGGCCATCTCGCTCCACCTCTTCCTGGTTGAATATGTTTCTTTTTCTTAATGCCATGTGATTAAATAGAGACAATGGGGAGACAGACGATGATGTGTGAAAGAGTTGAAATTCTCATCTACAATTATAGGAAATCAAAGAACGATGTGAAAAATAATGAACCCAAGCTATCATACTTTCTTCTTTTAAGAATGTAGAGGTAACTATCTGTATGAAGAGTTAATGAAAACATAAGTGATTGCCTCTAGGGAGTAAAATGCGGGGTGGGGGTGGTTAAGGGGAAGAAAAAGCCAAGCATTTATAATAATAAAAATAAATACTTTTTAGCATGATTTAATACTATAAACTAAATAAAAATAAGTATAATTTATTGTGCACATTGTTTCAGGAAATATTTTAAACATTTTACATGTGTAATCTAATTTAATACTCACAGAAAAGCAATCAGTTAGGTATTATTTGTTACCTCCATTTCACAGATGAGTAAATTAAATCATATAAAAGTTGTTACTGCCCAAAGTCACACAGTGTTGGTTAGTGGTGGAGTCAGTGTTTATTAGATCATAAAAGCATAAGTGGTCAGACTCCAGAAACTTTGTTGTTATTCTATGCTTTGATAAAAATAGAGAATATTTTATATTTTTTAATTCATTCATTTATTTAATTAACTTATTTATTTATGAGACAGAGTCTTGCTCCGTTCCACAGGCTGGAGAGTAGTGGTGCAATCATAGCTCACTGCAGCCTCAAACTCCTGGGCTGAAATGAATCTTCCATCACAGCCTCCTGAGTAGCTAGGTCTACAGGTGTGTGCCACCATGCCTAGCTATCATGATATATATTTTGAAGAGGAGCCAAATCAGGAGAAAGATGGAGCAATAGTCACAGTGGGAATTAAGAAAATATTTGCTTTTTTGTCCTTGAGTTTTTTGTATGGTTATGGGAGTAATTTGGGATGGGAGAGCGATGAGAGAAAGAAATAGTTTGAGACTCAGATCAATTGAACCATACAAATGGTAAAGGA
This sequence comes from Macaca fascicularis, assembly GCF_037993035.2. Classification (NCBI taxonomy): domain Eukaryota; kingdom Metazoa; phylum Chordata; class Mammalia; order Primates; family Cercopithecidae; genus Macaca; species Macaca fascicularis. The sequence continues at coordinate 33,569,597 of NC_088395.1, forward strand.
GTATGTACACATCACCGAGAGGAGATAAGCAAGGTAGATGTGCCTCCGTGTGGTGAGAAACTCAAACTAAAAACAGAGGTTATGTACAGGTGTTCCATCTGACAATCACAGCTGAGTTTCCAGCTGACAAATCGCACCAACTAGCTATCAGCCATGTAAGTAAATAATCTTGAACATCTAGCTTAGTCTAGCCTTCATATGTTTCCTGTCCCAGCAACAGTTCTTTTTTTTTAATATCTTCTTAGTTTCAAATTGCTAAATGGGTTATCCAGCCACCCCAGATCCCTTAATGTTTGGAAATGGACTAGAAATGGGAGCGGGAGAAGAGAAGTCTGTCAGGTTTCAGAGTCTAATCCAGTTTCACAATTCACTTATAATCTGATACCCATCTATGCCTTTTTGGCACTCAAAAGCCCAGGTCTTTCCTGGAAACAGCAAGGTACCTCATTCCCTACTAGGGACCACACATAGATCTGCTAAGCTAGGTGTTGGGAACCACTGAATCAGAAATAAAGAAAAGAATTTGTGCCAAAAGCACTCAGTATCCACAGGGAACACAGGCACAGCTCATAAATGCGCAGCCAGAATATGAGAGCCATACAGAATCCAATATTAGAGGCAAATGACCCAGTTACATCATCTTATATGGCATTTCTTCTTCTGTTATTCCATTTAAAAATGAGATATAATTTATAAATACCTATTTAAAGTATATAATGTATTTGTATTATGTTCAGAGTCCTGTCACAATCACTACAATCATAATTTGAGAATATAGTCATCACTCCCTAAGAAATCTTATACATATTAACAGTCACTTTCCATTCCTCCCTCCACTCTGAGCTTCAGAAAACCACTAATCTAGTTTCTATCTCTATAGATTTACATATTGTGGACTTTTCCTAGAAAATGAATAACACTACATGAGGTCTTTTGTGATTGACTTTTGTTACTCAACATTTTCAGTGTTCATTTATGTCGTAGCATGTATCAGTACTACATTTATTTTTATGGCTGAATAATATTTCAATGTATGAATATACCAAATTTTGTGTATTCCTTCATCAGTTGATTGACATCTGGACTGTTTCCACTATTTGGCTACTGTGAATACGTTGCTATGAATGTCTGTGTAAGTTTAGGCTTAAATACCTGTTTTTAATTATTTTTGCTGTATCACTTGGAGTGGAATGGTAACTTTAACATTTTGGGGAACTGCCAAACTGTTTTCCAAAGCAGCTGAGCTATTTTATGTTTCCACAAACAATGTATACGTGTTCAGATTTCTCTTTGTTTTCACCAACACTTGTCATTCCATGTCTTTTTCATCATAACCATCCAAGGGGGTATGAAGTTGCATTTAATAGTTTCCAGTGAATTCTCTACTTAAAAATGATGTAACATATCATTTCATGCACTTACTGGCCATTTGTATATCTGTTTTGGAGAAATATCTATTCATATCTTTTGTCATTTCTAATTGAATTATTTGTTCTTTTAATATAGAGTTGTAAAATTCTTTACAGGGTCTGAATACAAGTTCTCTATCTGATATATAGTTTGCATTTTTCCCATTCAGTGAGCTGTCATTTGACTTTCTTTATTGTGATTTTTTTAAACATAAAAGTTTTAAAATTTGATGAAGATTAATTAAGCTATTCTCTCTTCTGTTTTTGCTTTTGGTGTCATTCCCTAAAACAAGGTCATGGACATTTACACTTATTTTCTCATAACAGTGTTTTTTTTTATTATTATTAGATGGAGTCTCGCTCTGTCATCAGCCTGTCGAGTGCAGTGGCACGATCTTGGCTCACTGCAACCTCCACCTCCTGGGTTCAAGCAATTCTCCTGCCTCAGCCTCCCAAGTAGCTGTAACTACAGGCGTGTGCCACCACGCCCAGCTATTTTATGTATTTTTTTTTTTTTAGTAGAGACAGGATTTCACCATGTTGGCTAGGATAGTCTCCATCTCTTGACATCATGATCCACCTGCCTCGGCCTCCCAAAGTGCTGGGATTACAGGCGTGAGCCACCATACCCGGCCAAGAGTTTTATAGTTTTAGTTCTTATATTTCAGTCTCTGTTTCTTTTAGTGTTAATTTTTGCATATGAGGTAAGTATGCAAGTTCGCTAATTTGCATATGAATATACAATTGTCTCAGCAGCATTAATTAAAACAAAGTTCATTTCTACTTTGTCTTGTTCCCTTATCAAGTTCTATTGCCCAAAATGTGAGGATTTATTTCTGGACTCTCAATTCAATTTCAGTGGCATATATGCCTACCTGTACACCACTGCCACTCTCCCTTGATTATAATAGCATTGTAATAAGATGTTAAATTGGAATCTATGAGTCCTTCAATTTGTTTTTCTTTTAAAAAGATTAGTTTAATTACTTTGGATCCCATGTGATTCCACATTAATTTTAGGATGAGGTCAAATTTGCAAAAAATTGAGGTTAGGATTTTTGATAGGGGTTGCATTGATTGCTGTAGATCAATTGATTATTGTAAGGCTATAATTTTGGCAAATATTGCCATTCTAATAATATCAAGTCTTCCAATTCAAGAAGATGGCATGTCTTTTTTAAATTTAGATCAAGCTTGCCCAACCCTTGGGTCCAGGGTCCCATGCAGCCCACGATGGCTTTCAATGTGACTCAACACAAGCACCTAAACTTTCTTAAAACATTATAAGATTGTTTTTCCTATTTTTTTATTTTTTTGTTTAGCTCATCAGTTATCATTAGTGTTAGTGTATATTATGTGTGACCCAAGACATTTTTTCTTCTTCCAATGTGGCTCAGGGAAGCCAAAAGATTGGACACCCTTGATTTAGATCTTCAATAGTTTCTTTCAGCAATGTCTTGTAATATCTACTGTACAACTCTTATACTATTATGGCTAAATTTATTCCTAAATATTTCATCATTTTTGAGGATAATGTAAACCAAACCATTCTTAATTTCATCTTCACTTTCTTCACTGCTAGTGCTTAGAAATACAATTTATTTTTGTACATTGATCTTGTAACTTTAAAGAAGTTATTAGTTCTAACAGGTTTTTAGTGGATTCTTTAGGATTTTCTATATGTAATATAATGTCTTCTGCAAATAGAGTTTTATTTCTTCTTTTTCAAACTTGATGCTTTTTATTGTTTTCTTGCCAAATCAGCCTTGCTAGGATGTTTAGTACAATGTTAAATAAATGTTTTAGGAGTGATGTCTGCTCACATCATTTTTTGTCCTCTATTCTATTGATATGGTGTGTTACACTGATTGACTACTGAATTTTAAACCATACTTGCATTCCTGAAATCTGGGATAAATTCTACCTGTATATGTATATGTGTGTGTATGTATACATAAAACATATAATATATGTATATGCATACACATACACACACATAAAACCATGTCTATATGTCTTTGGTTTCTTTTTTATACATTGGATTAGTTTTGTACTATTTAGTTGTTTAGCATATTTGGATCTATATTCATAAGGCATATGGCCTATAACTTTTCCTTTAGTGATGTTCTTGTTTGCTTTTGGTATCAGAATAAAGCTAGCATTATAGGGTGAGTTGGGAGGTATTCCCACTTCCATATTTTGGAAGACTTTCTAAAGGATTGGAATTAATCATTCTCTAAATGTCTGATAGAATTGATCAGTGAAGTCATCTGGGCCTGGGCTTTACTTTATATGTAGGTTATCTAGTTATTAATTCCATCTTTTCCATTGTTATTGGTCAATTCAAATTTTCTTTCTCTTTTTGAGTCAACTCCAGTTGTTTGTGCTGTTTTAAAGTATTTATCCATTTTATGCGTCATGTTAGTTTACATGTTTCTTCATAATACTCCCTAATGAGTTTTTTTTTGCTTTTTTGAGATTTATAGTTATGTCTTCTCTTTTTGCAATTTTGATAGTCTTGCTTTTGTCAGCCTACCAAAAGATTTGTCAATTTTGTTGATGTTCCCAAAGAACAAACTCTGGTTTGCTGATTTTTCTCTCTCTATTCTACACTTCGTTTGTGTCTACTCCTTTCTCTATTATATTCTTTCATATGATTGCTTTGGATTCAGTTTACTGTTGTTTTTCCTGTATCTTATATCAGAAAATTTGGTTACTGATTCGAGATTTTTCTCTTGTTAATAAAGGTATTTGTAGGCATAAAAATTATTTCAGCATTGCTTTAGTTGAATTCCATTAAGTTCAGTTATGTTGTGTTTTCATTTCTGTTCCCCTCAAAGTTGTTTTCTTTTCTAATTTCCTTTGAGATTTTTTCTTTGACCCATTGGTTATTTGGGCATGTGGTCTGAAATTTACACATATTTGTGAGTTTCTAAAATTTTCCTGTTGCTATTAACTTCTAATTTAATTCCATTGTGGTTAGAGAACGTATTTTATATGGCTTCAATTATTTTAAATTCATGAAGGTTTGTATTGTGTTATAGTATACTGTCTATCATGCAAATATTTCATGTAGTTTTTAGAAGACTGTGTATTTTGTTATTCATGGGCACAGTGTTTTATTAAGGTCTGTTAGGTCAAGTTTGTTTATACTATTTTTTATCCTTGTTGATATTCTGCCTAGTTGTTGATGTATTATTGATAGTGGGATATTGAAGTTTCCAACTACTATTATTGAATTTTCTTATTTCTGCTTTCACTTTTGCCATTTTTGTTTCATGTATTTTCCAGTTCTATTCTTAGGTACATACAATCTTATAATTATTTCTTGCTCATAGACAAAACTTTTATAATTCTAAAATGTTCTTATTCTGGGAAATTTTTTTTCATTTTAAAGTCTATTTTATGTTAGTACAGACACTCCAGTTCTCTTATGATTCCAATTAGTATGTTTTTTCTCATAACTTTTAAAATCTATTTATAATTTGAATCTAAAATGTGTCTTCCACATATATTATATGAATCTTTTTTTAAAAATCCAGTATGAAAATCTGCCTTTACATTGAACTGTTAAATCTGTTTATCTTTGTTGTTATCAATATGACTTGATTGGCATTTGTCATTTTGATTTATTTCTTCTTCATTTCCCATGTCTTTTTCTGCTGGTTTTTTTCTTTTCCTGTTTTCATTTTCATTAAACAAATACTTTTTAGAATAACGTTTTTATTCCTGTAATATTTTAACAATAGCTTCTTAGTTATTTATAAATAGTTGCTCTAGGGCTTACAATATGCATCTTACCTCATCAGAATTCACTTTAAATCTATACTAAATTAAATGAAATGGAATGTAGAATCTTTACCACTATACAGCTCCATTGTTTTCTGCCCGTTTTGTGAATTCGTTGCTATAAACATGTCATAAATGTATGTGCATATATATATATGAAACCTGACAATATATTGCCATATTTACTATTGAATATGTTTTTACATATTTTTAAGGAAGCTAAGATCAGAGAGAAGAACAAGTATACATTTACGAGGCTTCTTACATAATTTTTCTTATTTACACTATCAGGTTCTCTTTATTTATTCCTATAGATCGAAGTTATCATTTAATGTCAAGTAGGAAAAGAGTTTTTCTATATAGGTCTCACAATATAATTATCACATTTTATAAAATTGCTTTTTACATATGTTGAGAGGAAAATGAATATACATTTATATTTTATTTTAACATTGCTTGTGTAACTGCCAACATCAACACTTTTTTTTAATGTAGATTCAAATTACTGTATGATGTTCCTTGGCTTCAGCATGAAAAGCTTCCTTTAGTACTTCCTGTGAGGAGAGTCTTTTAGCCACAAATTCTTTGATATTTTTGTTTCTGTATTTTTGTAAGATACTTTTGCTGGATATAAGATTCTTGAATGACAGATGTTTTTCTTTCATTGCCTTTCATTCTTCTGTAATGTCATCCCCCTGACTTCTGGCAGCCATTTTTTTTTTTTTTTTTTTTTTAATGAAAAGCCACCTATTAATCTTATTGTGGTTCACTTGTATATGATGAGGTTTGGTTTTGTTTGCTGTTTTCAAGGTTTTGTTTTATCTCTCAGTTTCAACATGCTGACTATGATACTTCTAGGTATGGATCCTGTGTTTATTCCAGGTGGATTTTGTCAAGTTTAAAAAATATATTTTAATGTTTTTCATCAAATTTGGAAGTTTTTAGTTATTATCTGAACACTTTTAATGCTTTTTAAAATCTTTCCTTTTGGTACTCCCATTGCAAGTATATTGTTGTGCTTAATGATGTCCCATATTTGTCTGAGCTGCTAATTAGTTTAATTTTTTTCTCTCTGTTCTTCAGTTTGCATAATCTCTATTGATTTACCTTGAAATTTACTAATTCTTTCCTTTGTCAGCTCAAGCCTACTGTTAAGCCCTACTAGTCAATGTAATTTTTATTATTGTACCTTCTAACTCAAGAATTTCCTTCTGATTCTTTAAAACAGTCTCTTTTTGTTGATATTATTCAACAAGACATTGTTACCATACTGTTCTTTAATTTTTTAAAGTACATTATGTCCCTTTGCTTTTTAAACCTATTTATAGCATTTTCTTTGAAGCTTTGTCTGAGAAGACTAACATCTGTATATCCTCAAAGGCAGATATTATTTATTTCAATTTTGATTATGGGTCTGATTTTTATATTTCTGTGCATGTTTCATAATATTTTGTTGAAAGTGGATATTTTAGATAGTATTTTATGTCAACTTTGGATATAAAACTCCGCAAGGCTACTTATTGTTGGTGTTTATTTCTTGGTTGACATGACTGGGCTACTTCAATGAAGTACCTTTCTCCTGAAGTGTGCAACCTTGATATAGTCCTCAGAAGGTTACACTTTGGCATACAAACAGTTTTCCTGACCTTCAGAGATGAGTCTGGCTTTAACTGGACTTTGACTCTCTCTTTCCTTGATCTTCCCATTAAACTTATAGTTGATTTACTGTATTGTTATCCCACTGAGCTATTAGCCTTCTCCAATTGCTAACTGATGGGTTTATTATTTTCAGCAATATTCTCAGACATTACTTGCTCCACATTGATACCCAGCCTTGGCAGGCACTTGGTGTAAGGCTTGCTTTGACCTTCTCCTAGGCAGACCTCTTTGATATGGAGCAGGAACTAGGTGGGAAAAACTTGCTTTTCACCAGGCATTCCCTCAGGATTCCCCATAGAAAGCAAGCACTGGGTGGGGCCGGGGGGGGCGGGGGGCGGGGGGCGGGGAGTAGGTAGGCAGATCAATGTTGCTCCCTGGTTGCTGCCACCACCCTATATAGAACTCCCACAGCCCAGAATCTAAGAGAATTGAATATGCTGATTTTGACCAGCTGCTGAATCTACCTGGAATAGTTCTTTAATTATAGGCAACTGGTGCAGATGGGAGCTGCCACTTGCCTAGCAAGCCCTCTGGAGCTCTCTTGAAAAACAGCTGTGTGGGTAATGGGTCTTCTTTCTTCACTTGCTCCTTGGCCTGGATCCATCCTACATCGCAAGAGTTGCAGATGGGGAATTGAGAGCTACACTGCTGCTACTAGCCACATGATAGAACTCTTCCCCAGCACAGGGATGTAAAAAGAGAATCTGCTAATGTTCACTGGTTACTACTCTGAATGGCTCTTCCACCCCAGGATATTGTGGAGATTGGGACTGCCACTCAGCCACCAAGTCAGGGGGTTATAATTATAGTCATTAGTTCAAAAGGCAGGATCTCTCACAGTTCTTACATAGTTTGAGTTTCATTTAATAACTTATTCTCAGTTTGTTGCTAGCCTTTTGATGAATCTCCAGAGGCTTCGAGTAATTGATTTTGATAATTGTTACCAGGTTAATACATGTCTTTTCAGGGCAGAGTTTTCTCTAAGCTTCTGTCCCTACCCTTCCAGAAGTTCCACCCAACCACTATCGAGTACAACTACCAAGTTATCCTAGTTAGAACCACCTAGCTAAGCCTAGTCAACACACATAACAGTTAGAGATAATACAAAAATTATTGTTTTAAACAGCTAATTTTGGGGTGGTATCTTATCCAGTGATAGATAACAAAAACATGTTTCCTGATGTATTTCAATTTTTTTTATTACCTGTTGTGGGATATATAAGTCAAGGTTGTTAATCTTTACTGAGAAAAGGGAAGATAATTATTTTGAACATATAAACATATTTGTAAAAATAAGTATGTTCACACATTTTTGGAAGTGACATACAATATCCTATCATGACTAGGATTCCTTAAACATCTTTTCTAGCATAAAAAATGTCAAGACAAAAGATATTTATAATCTTGTTTTAAACAACACACTCCAGGTTGCTTTTGGGATCAATCATATGAAGTGCCAGAATTCTTCAGAATAGCTATCATTCTTTATTCTCTATCCATTTTGTCTCATCCATTATAACAAAGGGCACAGTGACAGTCCTTCTATTTCAAAAAAGAAAAGAAAGGAAAAAAGAAAAAAAAGAAGTCCTTCTTGACTTTTTTTTGACATGGGTCTCATGAATTTTCTTCTCATTATATTATGCAGTTTTCAAGGCTTTGTAAATAGAATTTTCCATGTATAACTGCCTACCACTTTAAAAAGGTATATATAGACTTTAACTGCCTATCAAATGTGAATGAACTCCAACTTGGCAGAAAATAGCTAATATATTCAACTTGAATATATCCTTTACCAATACTTTTAAATCCCTGCAAATCTCAATTTAAGTCAGGCAGTATTAAATTAAAATACTCTTTGGTAATTCTGAAAACAACAATACTTGTTGAAAATATTTAAAATGTTAGGCACATATTTTCTATAAGAAAATTTCTGATATGAAGAAGACATTTTGTGGTTTGTTTTTTTTCCTGATGTTACATTTTTCCTTTGAAGTAAATCAAGAGCTGGCAGTTGTGCTCTTAGTGAGTTTGCTAGCAAGTCAGGGAGCAAGATTTAAAAAAAAAAAAACAGTGAAAATTTTAGATATTTATTTGGAGTATAGTTTCCAGTTCAATATCTCCTGCTTCTTTGGCTATATAACTTTACTAAAGAGAAAAAAAAATATTCTTTGATATATATGTGTCAAGTTAGTTACATCTACATATGGGTAAATAAGGGAAATTATTAACTTTAAAATGGAGATGAAATATAACCAAAGTATGTCATTTAAGTGACGACAAACTATAATTTATGAATTACCTAAGAATATGACAGTTTTCAAAATTCCCTTTCCATACCATTATAAAGTATAATATCTATTTGGTCAAGGTGGCTGACTAGAAGCAGCCAGTGTGAGTCGCTCTGGCAGAAAGGAGAGAGAGTGGCGCATAAGCACTAGCTCTTCAAGTGGATTGTACAGGAGTCCACATTGGGATTCATCGAGGAAGCAACAACAGCCCACGGAAAGCAGAAAGGAGACAGGCAGGACAGTCATCTATCAGGGATTACATGGAGCCAAAGGAGGCTCCCTACCACAGGGAAAGGGTAAGTGACTGCCCTCAATCTGGGGAGGCAGTAAAGGGCGCATGAACTGTGGCATGCCTCCAGCATATCACAGCTGCTATACAGAAAGCAGCCAGAATGCTTCTCAATTGGCAAGGCCTCCCAAGTGAGTTTCCAGTGTGGCCACACTACTCCCACCTGATTACTTTAGTCATTGGAAGCTCTGTGTTTCTTTGGGGTGGAATTCCCAGAGACAACCAACAGGCTCTCTGCCATTGCCATTGTATTGACACCTGCCCTTGCTGCACTTGGCCTGAAGAACAAACAAAAACCCCAATTGCTTTGCTCACACCTCCAGCATGTGGCAGCTACTCTAATGTAGAGGAGGACAGTTTCTCTTCCCTGTGAGCCCTTGGATCCCCTCCCCTTCACCAGGCAGGGCCCCCAGCTTGGGCCCATAGCACAGCTACTCTAACCCTGGCTGAACATTCCCGTTGGTAGTGGCTCTGTCTCTCTGGAGTAGAAATCCCACAGGCAACTTACGGCCCCTCTGCCTTGACCATTTCCATGGTACATGCCCTTGCTGCCCTTGGGCTGGGGAGTAAAGACCCTGATTACTTTGCTTGCACCTCCAGCATGCTGCAGCTATCCTGCAGAGAGGAGGCCAGAGTGTCTGACACATGAGCTTCCCACTCCCCCGCTCTTCACAATGTAGGAACTCCTAGCTTAGACCTGTAATGTGCCACTCCATCCCCAGCTGATCATTCCAATTAGCAGTGGCTCTACATTTCTCTGGGGTGGAGTTCCCAATAACAAGTGAATGACTTTCAGCCATTGTCATTGCCAAAGTCTCTGCTCCTGCTGCCTACAAGCTGGAGAGTGAACAAAAAGCCTGAGCTTATCCCATAGCTGCAGTACAAAACTCAGAAATGCCAAGCTGAGATTTGTGGCCAGCACTCCAGCGGGAGAGGAGCCTATACTCTCAGAGCACTAAGAGGGAGCATGGTTGCAAACATGAGGGAATACGGAGGAGCCATATGGCTGACAAGAGCGTATCTACCAGCCATTATGCCTGAGCGTCATCTACTGAATTGCAGCCCAAATTATAACACCAAAAATACTTTGCTAATATACTCCCCTGTGAAACCAAGGGCAAGAATTTAGCTACAAAAATCCTGCACAATGCCTTGGCCCTCTGAAAACATCCAGAAATGAAGCCAACTGACTATACTCAAATTATACAACGGTTAAAGGAACATCAGCCCACACAGAAGAGAAAGGACCAGTGCAATAACTCTGGCAACTCTAAAAGCTAGAGTGTCTTCTTATCTACAAGTGACCATACTAGTTTCCCAGTAGTGGTTCTGAACCATAATGAAACAGCTTAAAACAATGCACATAGATTTCAGAATCTAGATGACAATTAAGATTATCAATATTCAGGAGAAAATTGAAACCCAATCCAAGAAATATAAGGAATCTAGTAAAATGATTCAAGAGCTGAAAGACAAAATAACCATTTTATGAAAGAAGCACATTGATCTGATAGAGCTAAAAATTCACTTCGAGAATTTTATTATATAATTGGAAGTATTAACAGCAGAACGGGCCAAGATGAGGAAAGAATCTCCGAGTTCAAACACTGGTCCTTCAAATCAACTCAGTCAGAAAAAAAAATAAATTTTAATTTAAAATATGGGGCCTATTGTGGGGAGGGGGGAGGGGGGAGTGGGGGAGATTCAGCATTAGGAGATATACCTAATGTAAATGACGAGTTAATGGGTACAGCACACCAACATGGCACATGTATACATATGTAACAAACCTGCACGTTGTGCACATGTACCCTAGAACTTAAAGTATAATAAATATATATATATAGGCATAGATATAGCAAGAGATAAAAACAAATGTGGGAAAACTCTCATTGTTGGATCCAGGTAGAGAGCATAATGGGGTTATTATTCGGGTTTTTTTTTTCAACTTTTATCTACAACTTAAACTTTTCAAAATGAAAAGCTGGGAGAAAAAGAAAAATAAAGAGCACATGGGGAAAAAAATTTTAAAACTTGAACAAAACCCCTGAGAAATATGAGATTATGTAAACACACCAAAACTATGACCTATTGGCATACCTGAAAAAGAAGAAAAGATAGCAAGCAACTTGGAACACATATTTGAGGATATTGTCCACAAAAATTTCCTCAACTTGCCAAAGAGGTCTACATTCAAATTCAGGAAATTCAGAGAACCCCTGTAAGATATTATACAAGACAACCATCCCCAAGATACATAGTCATCATATTCTCTAAGCTCAATACAAAAGAAAATATATTAAAGGCAGCTACAGAGAAAGGACAGTTCATCTACAAAGAGAATGCCATCAGGTTAACAGAGAACTTTTCAGCAGAAACTCTACAAGCCAGAAGAGACTGGTGGGACTACATTCAGTACTCTTAAGGAAAAAAATTCCAACAAAGAATTTTGTATTCAGCCAAATGAAGCTTCATAAGCAAAGAGAAATGAAATCCTTTCCAGACAAGCAAATGCTATGATAATTCATTACCACCAGACCTGCCTTATAAGAGCTTTTTAAGGGATGCTAAACATGGAAATGAAAGACTGTTAATGGTCACCACAAAAATGCACTTACATACATAGACCACTGATACTCTAAAGCAACTACACAATCATGTTTACATAACAACTAGCTAAAAACATGATCATGGGATCAAATCTACACATATCAATATTAACAGGCTAAATGCCCCACTTAAAAGGCATAGAGTAGCAAATTGGAGAAAGAAGCAAGACCCACCTGTATGCTATCTTCAAGAGCCCCATTTCACATGCAGAGACACCCATAGGCTCAAAGTAAAAGGATGGAGAAACATCTATCAAGCAAATGGAAACCATAAAAGAGCAGGGGTTGCTATTCTTGTTTCGGAAAAAAACAGACTTCAAACCAACAATGATCAAAAAGGACAAAGAAGGACATTACAGTATGACAAAATATTCAATTGAAAAAGAAGACTTAAATATTTCAAATGCATATGCACTCACCACCAAAGCACCTAGATTTATAAAGCAAGATATCAGAGAGCTACAAAGAGAATGAGATGACATGTACCCTAGAACTTAAAGTATAATAATAAAAAAATAATTAAAAAAAAAAGAGAATGAGATGACCACACAATAATAGTGGAAGATTTCAACACCCCACTGACAGTTTTAGATAGATCATACACAGAAAATTAACAAACACATTTGGGAACTAAACTCTACACTTGACCTCACAGGCATCTAAAGAACAGACTGCCCAACAAGAACAGAATGTGCATTTTTTCTCATTTGCACATAGCATATAATCTAAAATTAATGACACATTAGGCCCTAAAACAATTTTCAACAAATTCAAAAAAACTGAAATCATGCCAACCATACTCTGACTGCAGAAAAATAAAAATAGAAATCAATGAAAAGATTTCCCAATACCATACAATTACATGTAAATTAAATAATCTGCTTCTGAGTGAATTTTGAGTAAACAAAGGAATTAAGGCAGAAATCCAGAAATTCTGTGGAACTAAAGAAAACCAAGATACAATGTACCAGTATCTCTGGGACACAGATAAAGCAGTGTTAAAAGGAAAGTTTACAGCACCAAACGCCCACATCACAAACTTAGACCTCAAATTAACAATCTAACATCACACCCAGAAGAAATAGAAAAACAAGAGGAAATCAACCACAAAGCTAGCAGAAAAAAAGAAATAACCAAAATCAGAGCCTATTTGACTGAAATGGAAATGACAAAAAAGATACAAAAAATCAAGGAAACTAAAAAGTGTATTTTTGAAAGACTAAATAAGATTGATACACCAGCACCTAGACTAATAAAGAAAAAAAGAAAGAAGATCAAAATAAACCCAATCATAAATCACAAGGAGGACACTAACACCGATCCTACAGATATACGAAAGATCTCTCCGAGACTATTATGAATATCTCTATGCTCACAAAGTGGAAAGCCAAAAAAATTGGATAAATTCCTGGAAACATACAACCTTCCAAGATTGAACCAGGAAGAAAACAAAACCCTGAAGAGACATATAATGAGTTCTGAAATTGAATCAGTAACGAAAAACCTACAACCAGAAAAAGCCCTAGACCAGTCAGATTCACAGCCAAATTTTACCATGTGTATAAAGCAGAGCTGTTAACAATCTTACTGAAACTATTCCAAAAACTTGAGGAGTAGGGACTCTGCCCTCACTCATGAGAAAGCAGGCATTATTCTCATATCAAAACTGGGCAGAATCACAGTGAGAATAAAAAACAAAACAAAAACTTCAAGCCAATATCCCTATTGAACACAGATGCAAAAATCCTCAATAAAACACTAGCAAATATCCAGGAGTATATCAAAACTTAATCCACCATGATTAAGCAGACTTCATACCTGGGTTGCAAGGTTGGTTCAACATATGCAAATCAAGAAATGTGATAAACAGAACTAAAAAGACACATGATCATCTCAACAGATGTATAAAAAGCTTTTAATAAAATTCAACATTCCTGGGTGTTAAAAACCCTTAAAAAACTATGCACTGAAGGAATATGCATCAAAATAATAAGAGCCATCCATGAGAAACCCACAGTCAACCTCATACTGAATGGGCAAAAGCTGGCAACATTCCCCTTGAGAACTAGAAGAAGACCAGGATGCCCACTCTCATCACTTCTATTCAGTATAATACTGGAAGACTCGCAAAAGCAATCAGGTAAGAGAAAGATAAAAGACATGCAAATAGGAAGAGTGAGAGAGTCAAACTATCCCTGTTTGCAGAAGATATGGTTCTGTACCTAGAAAACTTCATAATTTCTGCCAAAAGTTTCCCACATCTGATAAACAACTTCAACAAAGTTTCACGATACAAAATCAATGTAGAAAAATTAGTAGCAAGCATTTCCATGCACCAATACTGTTCAAGCTATGAACCAAATGTAGAACACAATTCATTCACAATTGTCACAAAAAGAATAAAATACTCAGAAATAGAGGTAAACAGGGAAGTGAAACATGGCTGCAACAAGAATTGAAAAAAACTGCTGAAAGGAATCAGCAATGACACAAACAAATGGAAAAACATTCCATACTCATAGGTGGGAAGGAACAATATTGTTAAAATGACCACAGTGCCCAAAGAAATTTACAGATTGAATGCTATTGCTATCAAACTACCAATAACGTTTTTCACAGAATTATAAAAAAAATTCTGAAAATCATATGGAGAAAAAAAGAGCTTAGCCAAAACAATCTTAAGCAAAAAGAACAAAGCTGGTTATATCACACTACCTGACTTTAAACTATACTACAAGGCTATAGTAATCAAACTGGCATGGTACTGGTACAATAACAGACGTATAGACCAATGGAATACATTGGAGAACCAAGTAATAAGGCTGTACACCTACAACCATCTGATCTTTGACAAAGCTGATAATAACAAGCAATGGGGAAGGAACTCCCTATTCAATAAGTGGTGCTGGGAAACCTAGCAAGCTATATGCTAAAGATTTAAATTAGACCTCCTTTCCCTTACCATATACAAAATGATCTCAAGATGGATTAAAGACTTACATGTAAAGCCTAAAAGTATAAGAACCCTAGAAGAAAAGCTAGGAAATTCCATTCTGGACACTGGCCCAGGCAATGATTTCATGATAGAGACTCCAAAAGCAATTGCAACAAAACAAAAATTGACAAGTGGGACCAAATTAAACTAAAGGGCTCCTGCACAGCAAAAGAAACTATCAACAGAGCATACAGATAGCCTACAGAATGGGAGAAAACATTTGTCAGTGATGAATCTGATAAAGGGTCTAATATCCAGAATCTATAAGGAACTTAAATCAACAAGCAAAAAACAATCCCATTAGAAAATAGGTAAAGACATGAACATACACTTTTCAAAGGAAGCCATACACATGGCCAACAAGCATATAAAAACGCTCAGCATCACTGATGATTAGCAAAATAAAAATCAAAACCACAATGAGAGAAAATCTTCATCAGACGGAATGGTTATTTATTAAAAAGACAAAATAAAAACAGATGCTGGTGACTTTGTAAAGAAAAGAGAACTCTTATACATAGCTGGTGGAAATGTAAACTAGTTCATCCACTGTGGAAATCTGGAGATTTCTCAAAGAAATTAAACCGGGGCCTATCATGGGGAGGCGGGAGAGGGGAGGGATTGCACTGGGAGTTATACCTGATGTAAATGACGAGTTGATGGGTGCTGACGAGTTGATGGGTGCAGCACACCAACATGGCACAAGTATACATATGTAACAAACTTGCACGTTATGCACATGTACCCTAGAACTTAAAGTATAATAATAATAAATAAATTTAAAAAAAAAGAAATTAAAAGAGAAATACCATTTGACCTAGCATTCCCATTGCTGGGTATATATCTAAATGATTATAAATCATTCTACTATAAAGATACATGCACATGTACATATATCACAACACTATTCACAATAGCAAAGACATGGAATCAACCTAAATGCCAATCAACAGTGGACTGAATAAATAAAATGTGGTACATACACACCATGGAATACTATGTAGCTATAAAAAAAGAATGGGCTCATGATCTTTGCAGCAACGTAGATGCAGCCGGAGGACATTATCCTAAACAAATTAATACAGAAACAGAAAAACAAATACTGCTTCTTCTCACCTACAAGTGGGGACCTAATCATTTAGTACACATAGGCACTAAGTCAGGAAAAATAGGCACCAGGGCCTATTTGAGTGTAGATGTTGGGAGGAGGGTGAGGTTCAAAAAACCACTTATTGAGTACTATGAAAAAATCAACTATTGAATACTACATTTATTACCTGGTTGATGAAATAATCTGTACACCAAACCTCTGTGTCATGCAATTTACCCATGTAATAAACCTGCACATATACCCGCGAACCTAAAACATTTTAATGGAAAATATGGACTTATTCAAACTTAGAAAAATATAATTAAATGGCTGTCAACATAAGAAACACTTAGCAGAGAGAGAAAAAATATTATGAAAATGATAACATCTCTGGTTACCTTATAGCATATTTTCCCTTTCTGTCCTTTTCTATACTCAGTTTCATAAGTATAATAATAATTGTAGAAACTAAAATTAATATGTTAAACTTACAAAGAAAAGTGTCGTTATAAAAACCATGTTTTAAAAGTGCTATGGTATGTTTTCTGTCTTAAGAAAATTTTGACTTCTTGTAGTTTTTTTTTTGTTTTTTAATACTTTAAGTTCTAGGGTACATGTGCATAACGTGCAGGTTTGTTACATATGTATACTTGTGCCATGTTGCTGTGCTGCACCCATCGACTTCTTGTAGTTTTTTAATGGTAACCTTAATTAGAGAAAACCTGTTATTCAGTTAGGTAAGAATCCTCAATATTCCTGTAGAATCTCCGAAGTGGTCGATTTTAAAATATACATTTCAGTATCAAAACCCCTCAAAACTACCACCAAATCTGTCAGATAAGCCTACAGCACAAACCCACCAAAGGCCCCCATAATGTAGAACAATAAGTTTAGAATATTTTCTTGAGTTCATTCAATGGATTACAAATTTAATGAATAGTTTAATAACTTCCTAGTATTACATATTCCTTGAAAAAACTACATATATACATATTTTAAAACTGTTTTAAAAAGAATTTAAAAAGGATATTAGTGGCCTCATATATTTACTTATTAATCTTAGTTTAGAAATGGAGAAGATAAACATGAATGAATCACAGATTATGGAATGACATGAATAAGTCAGGTCATATAGTCAATATAACTTATAGAAAACTGCTCATTTTCCTTATGTGCTGCAAAACCTGGATATCCACATACAGAAGAATAAAACTAGACCCAAGTCTCTTACCATGAACAAAATTCAACTCAAAAAAACATAGGACTTGAAACTATAAAACTAGTAAAATAAAATACAGAGAAAACACCTCAGAACATTAGTCTAGGCAATGATTTTATAGCTAAGACCCCAAGAGCACAAGCAACTAAAACAAAAATAGACAAATGAGAATATATTAAAAGAAAAACCTTTTGCACAGCAAAATAATCAATTAGATTGAAGATTCAACCTGTTCAATTATAGGGAATAGTTGCAGAATATCCATACAACAAGGAATTAATGTCCAGAGTATACAAGTAACTCAAATGACTCAACAGTAAAATAAACAAACAAAACCCGAATACTCCTATTAAAAGGTTGGTAAAAGAGCTAAATAGACATTTGTCTAAAGAAATACAAATAGCCAAGAGGCATATGCAGAAATGCTCAACATCATTAATCATCAGGGAAATGCAAATCAAAAACACAATGAGATATCATCTTACTCCTGTTGGAATGGCTATTACTAAAAAGAGAAAAAATATCACACATGATGGTGAGGATGCAAAAAGGAGACTCATATATTGTTGGTGGGAATGTAAATATGTACAGCTAGTATGAAAAACAGTATGGAGTTTTCTCAAAATAACAAAAAACTGAACTACCATGAAATCCAGCAATCCCACTATGAAGTATTTATTCAAAGGAAAGGAAATCAGTATGACAAAGTGATACCTGCACTCTCATGTTTTTTGTAGCATTACTCACAACAGCAAAGACAAAAAAGCAACCTAAATGTCAACAAATGAATAGATCGAGAAAATATGATTATTAACAGAATGTAATTCTATTCAGCCATAAAAAAAGAATGAAACCATGTTATTTGCAGTAACATGACTGGAACTGGAGGTCATTATATTAAGTGAAATAAGCCAGATACAGAAAGACAATTATCACATGTACTCACTCATATGTGGGAGCTAAAACGGTTGAATTAATGGAGATAGTATGTAGACTGACAGTTATCAGAGGCTGAAAAAGATGTGGATGTAGGAAGTGTCCGAAGAGAGGTTGGTTAATGAATACACACAGAAGAAATAGATTCTAATGTTTGATGGCAGAGGAGGGTGACTACAGTTAACAACATTGTATTGTACATTTCAATAACTTGAATGTTCTTAGCACCTAGATATGAAAATGCTTGTGGGTTTGGATATCCTAAATACCCTGACTTTATTAATATACATTCTATGCATGGTACAACATATCATATGTCCCCCATTCTTATGTACAATTGTGTAACAATTTTAAAAATACCTGAAGCAGAATTGACACAGATGATACAATTGGTAGCCAATATGTTAAAGAAGCTAGAGAAAACATCTATAATACTAAGTAAAGACACAGAATACAAAATATACTCTAAAGTCAATTTTATTGCTAAAACTTCAGTGACTAAGGTGAAAACTATACTGGGATTAAATATAGAATAGACAATGAGATGTAAAGATTAAGCCATTTGTAAACATGCCAATATAAAGTATCTAAAGTGAAAACTAGAGAGTAAAAATACTGATAAATGTGAAAAGGAGTACACCAATAAGATTTGGCACAACATAAAGGAAGCTAATATACATGTATTTGGAACCCACAAAGGAAAGAAAGGAGTGAAAAGAAAATATATTTAAAAATAATAGACAATATAAACTCAATATTTCTACAAAAGCTAGGCACAAGGAATCAGAAAACAACTATAGCAATGAACCTCTTAATCCGACTATGTAAAAACAGTGGTAAAAACAAACATTTTAAAGCACCCAGGAAATAAAAGACATATCACAAGCAAAAGAACTAAGACAATGAGTAAAGGAAAAAAGATAACAGCATATCGTTTTTTGTTGTTTTTGTTAGAAACAACGCTAACAAGTAAGCAATGGTACAATATATTTATAGTATTGAGGTAAAAACGGCCGTCATCTTGTAATTCTGTATCCACTGAAAATGTTTTTCAAAAATGAGGGTGAAATAAAGGCATTTGAGATATACAAAAGCCTCAAGAATTGGTCACCAGTAGACCTTTACTATAAGAAATCTCAGAGGAAGTTATTTATGTAAAGGAAGTTATACATACAAAAGGAAAGTGTTACCAAGTGGAAATCCTGGGTTATGCAGAAGAATGAAGAAAACTGGAAATGTTTCCTATTATTTAATTAGTTTTAAAAATAATTTACTCTTCACAGCAAAAATAATGAGTTCTGGGTTTTATATGTAAAAATGTGACGATGATAGCACAAAAAGTAGGAAGAGAGAAATGGAAGGATAATGTTCTAAGTTTCTTATACTATATAAGAAGTGGTATAATATCACTTGAATGTAACTGTTGCAATTTAAAGAGGTATATCATAAACCAAAAAGAAACCACTAAAATAGCATAAGAATGAATTTAGCTAATAAAAATCAAAGGATAAAATTATTAAAAAATACTCAAGAATAAAAATGAAGAGAAAATAACAAAGCAAATAGAAAACAAATAGCAAGATGGTAAATGTAAATCCAAACCTTTCAACGATCATATGAAATATACATGGTCTAAGTGAAATAGTAAAAAGGAAGATCCTATAGAGCTAGATAAAATAGAAAGACCAAACTATATTTTGCCAAAAAGAGACTCACTTTAAAGACACAAGTAGGTTAAAAGTAAAGGGATGGAAAATACCTAACCTGCTTATACTAATCATAAGAAAGCTGGAAAATCTATATTAATACCTGACAAAATAAATTTCATGACAAATGAATGTTCCTAGGAATAAAAAGGGCCATTTCTCAATGATATATTGGTCAATTCAGGAAGAAGATATAATCATTCTAAACTTTTATGCACCTTAAAACAGATTTTCAAAATAAGTCATACAAAAAGTATTTTAATTGTAAGGAGAAATAGAAAAATCCATAATTGCAGACAGAAATTTGAACATTCCTCTCTTTACATTTTATAGGACAAGTAGATAGGAAATCAGAAATGAAATAAAAGTTTTATAGAATACAATAACCAAATTAACCTAATTTACATTTGTAGAACATTCTATCTCTTGATGGAATAATGTATTCTTTTCAAATGCACACAGAGCATGCACCAAAACCAAACCTATTCTGGGCAATAAAACAAGTGTCAAATTTAAAAGGATTCAAATCATACCACATATGTGCTGTGACCACAGAAGAGTTCAATTAGAAGTCAATTACAGAAAGACAGCTGGGAAATTCTCAAATATTATACTTTTAAATAACTTAAGCAATGAATAAAGATCATTGAAATTGGCCAGGCGTGGTGGCTCACACCTGTAATCTCAGCAATTTGGGAGGAGGAGGTGGGCGGATCACTTGAGGTCAGGAGTTCGAGACCACCCTGGTCAACATGATGAAACCCCGTCTCTACTAAAATTACAAAAATCAGTGCAGTGTGGTGGTGCGTGCCTGTAATCCCAGCTACTGAAGAGGCTGAGACACGAGAATCACTTGAACCCAGGAGGCAGAGGTTGCAGTGAGCCGAGATCACGCCATTGCACTCCAGCCTGGGAGACAAAGCCAGACTCTGCCTCAAAATAAACAAATAAATAAATAACAATAACTGAAATTATTTTGAACCATATGAATATCAAAGCAAAACATATGAAGATATGTGTGATGTGGTTAAGGAAATGATTACATTGGAAGTTTTAGCACAAGGTGCCTATATTTGAAATGAAACAAGGTGTTAAACGACCTCAGTTTTTACCTTAAGAAACAAACAAAAGAACAGCAGATTAAATCCAAACTAAACAGAGAAATATAATAAAAATTCAGAGTGAAACTTAAAAATATATATAGTAGAAAAACAACAGAGAACACATGTAATAAAAATGTTAGCCTTTGAAAACATATATGGATGGCAAATGAGTACATGAAAAGATGATCTGTAGTGCAAAATAAGACACAGTGACATACCTATAAGAATGGTTTTTTTTTTTAACTGACTATATCAAATATTGGCAAGAATATGGGATGACTGGACCTCTCATCTACTATTGGTGGGAATTCAAAATGATACAAATGCTTTCAAAAGAAGTTCAAAGTAGTCCTGAAAATGTTAAATATGCACTTACTATGTGTCCAGTCATTCTGATCCTAGTTATATCTTAATAGTAGTAAACTCATATTTGTATACAAAAGTTTGTTTACAAATGTTCACAGCAACTTTATATGGGCAAAAACCAACCAAACAAACAGAACACACACGCGCGCGCGCGCACACACACACACACACACACACACAAAATAGGAAAAGAACTCCAAATTATCCATCCACAGGTTTATGGATAAAGTATTTTGGTATGTCCATATAACAGAATATTATTTAGGAAAAATAAAGGAACAAACTATTAAATAGGCAATAACATTGATGGATTTCAAAATAATTATGCTGTGTGAAAGAAGTCAGACAATATAAAGGGTACATAGTATATAATTTCATGTATATAATGTTCTTAAAAATACAAATGTATAGTGACAGAAAACAGATCAGGGGCTCCCTGGGGGTGGAAGTGAAAGGTGGGGGTAGTTGCAAAAAGATGAAAAAGGGGTGCGAGGACACTTCTGGAAGTGATGCATACGTTTAATTATGACTGTGTTATCACAGAAGTATATATCAAAACTTACAAAACTGTACATGTTAAATATATACAGTTCTCTGTATACCAAATATTCCTTAATAAAGCTAAGATTTAAAAAAAATCAATTACACAATCTAACCTTTATATGTATAAATCTATACATGTTACAAAATGTAATGGAGTGATGCAAGATGGGATGCATTTTGTGGTGAACTAATTGTTTCTGAAACGGTATATATTCTTCCGTATGTCTAGGTAGTGTGACATAATTGAATGTAAAATATCATAGAATTCAAAATACCAGAATAGTCACTGATCTCAACTAAACAGCTAGCAAAATTTGGGCAGCATATTTATCCTCTCAGTTCATTTATGAAACATAGGGGTTTCCCTCAAACTCTTCCCAATTCTCTTGTTGTATATCTAAATCTAGGCAAAAAAAAAAAAAAAAAAAAAAAATTCTGGTGGAACCTTACCCCTCAGTTGATGTATGACTATGTCAACAATGCCCGCAAATTAGACACAATGATACTATTTCTAAAATGCTAAATTTTCCAAGGTCTCAAAATATTCCGAATATGAGACTGATAAAGGAAGCAAGAAAATGTAAAACAAGGCCTATCTCCAGTATTGTAGCTCTCTTTCTGGTAATCTTTACATATCTCTCCCTTCCCTCAGTTTCCTTTCTTACATGGAGGTATTTGACTGTTTATATTTTTCCCAATACTTTCCATTTTGAATGTTAGTTATCATGGTATAAGTTTTCACATTCAACATTTCAGCAGTGATCACAGGAGTCACTAATTTTAACCCAAGTTTGAACATTCGAGCATCTCATTACCAAAGTCTGTAGTTTGGTATTTAAAAGTAAAGTAACAATTATAATTCTTAAAATTTTAAGAATTGCACAAAACTCTAAGGTAGGTATTAGTTGACTGTACAGAGGGGAAACTGATAGAATGATTAAGTTATACTATCTATATGATGCTCTATACCCCACTCACATTTACTCTAGATTGAAATTAAAATCTATCCCTGCACAGTACTTTATCTTATAAAAATCACTCATATTTCATAAGCTGTAATAAGATAAAAGCTTATGGATTTTGATGCCTAGCCTTCACCTTTCCTGTTGCCATTATGTACAAAAGAAAAATTGATTCTGACCTTGAAGTCACAGTGTTAAAAATAAATCTCTGCAGCACTGATGTTTCTTTTCTGTCTCTGAAATAACTGTTTAAGCTCACTCAGGGGATTACTCTAATGATCCACTAGTTTCTATAAGTTCTGAAAAGAAGTAAAAGAGAGGTTTGCGTAGGGAAGTGTTTATCAGTTCCTAACACATTTCAAGGAAAAATATATGTGTGTAAATGGTGCTGAGTATCCCCACACAGATATTTCATGTGGCCTATATCAATCAAGTTAATATCTACTACTGAGAGAACAGGTATTTTCCAATCACCTTGGGGGAAAATTTAATGCTTTATAATCCATAAGACATGTGGAATTCACAACGAAAGAATATTTATTTAAA
Organism: Macaca fascicularis; assembly: GCF_037993035.2. NCBI lineage: Eukaryota > Metazoa > Chordata > Mammalia > Primates > Cercopithecidae > Macaca > Macaca fascicularis. The sequence continues at coordinate 33,593,106 of NC_088395.1, forward strand.
ATATTTACTTACAAAGCCAACATGATTTTCAATTGATGGCATACATAAAAGATGGGACAAATCATGCCTAGTAACAAGCAAATACATTTTATTTTAAATTTTCTAATTATAGTCCTTCATTAATCTTGATGTAAATTTAAATTAATGTTTTACTAACATATGCCTAATTGATCATTGTGGTACACATTCACTATATTACTTTTTATACAAATCTAATTATGTTTATTGTAGAAGACAAACTACACAAAAAATTATTAAAAGAGAAAATACACATCCACTGATATAGTACAAGAATGTACTATATCCTTAATATTTATTACATATTAAATTAAATTAAAATTAATTTATTTAATAAATTTATTAAAACACAGAGATCTTTTTCCAATAATGACAGAATAAGGTCTTACCAGAATGCAGAAAATAAAAAACTGAAAATTATACCAAAAGAGATACATGAAGGAAATGGAGAATGAAGAGAAGATTCCAGAATCTAGTGGTGAGCACATACTCAAAGAGGGGAGTATACATGAAGTGAAAGTCCATTTTCATGAATTTGAGCCCAGAGTCAGGTACAATCACTCAGTGTGTCGTTGCAGGATAACTGCTGGGAAAACTATGGTGTTTTTGGTCCAGAAAGTCAGAAAACTGAAGCTGAGGAAACTGTGGCTGAAGAACAGCATGAGGGAATCAGGGAAGTGAAAGTTACAGAGAGAACACCTAATTCTCTCTGTCCACATTTGTGCCTGATCCCTGACACATGCATGCACAGTGTGTATGAGCCATTGTTTGCCAACTCTAGCATAAAGGACAGGGGATATATGGACCTGTAGGATTGAATAGTTTCTACAATTCATGTAAAGTGACAAAGTATTTACTATAACTGGAAAATAAAAAGTTAAAGATGTTTGCTTTTTCAGTAAGAATACAAAGACATATAGTTAAAATAAAATAAAAATCATCATATAGTTAATTTTATTTCTTAGAATATTTTAATGTTTCCAGTAGAAATACAATTCTAAAATATAAAACTGAAAGGTAGACAGGAAAAGAGAAATAGATAAAAAGAAGAAATAGGAAATAAATAAAATGGTAGGCACAAACTAAACCATATAAATAGTACATTTAATGTTAGACTTCAATCAAAAGGCAGAGATTTGGCCTGGCGCGGTGGCTCAAGCCTGTAATCCCAGGACTTTGGGAGGCCGAGACGGGCGGATCACGAGGTCAGGAGATCTCGAGACCATCCTGGCTAACATGGTGAAACCCCGTCTCTACTAAAAAATACAAAAAAAAACCAGCCAGGCGAGGTGGCGGGCGCCTGTAGTCCCAGCTACTCGGGAGGCTGAGGCAGGAGAATGGTGTAAACCCCGGAGGCGGAGCTTGCAGTGAGCTGAGATCTGCCCACTGCACTCCAGCCTGGGCGACAGAGCAAGACTCCGTCTCAAAAGAAAAAAAAAAAAAAAAGACAGAGATTTTAAGAAGGGATTTTTAAAAAGAGACGCAGCTTGCTGTCTACAAGAGATGCCCTCTAAATATAGAGTCACAAATAGGTGGAAAGCAAATGGATAGAAAATTATATACCACAAAAATAGTAAGTATAAGATGGTTAAAGTGGCTATATTAATGGAAAAATAGGTATTAAAACACAAATACTACCAAAGATAATGAGAAATATTTTCTAACAATAAAGGTATCAATTCTACAGAAAGATATTATGAATGTGTATGGCTCTAAGAGAGTTTCCAAATGCATGAAGAAAATAGCCATATAAATAAAGCAATAAATCAATAATTCCAAAATCAGAATTGAAGATTTTAAAAGCCCACTCTCAGCAGTTGATATAACTGGGCAAAAAAATCAGCAGACATACAAAATTAAAAATATATATATACTTTTCAGTTGACTAGTATTTATGGAAGTCAAACACAATAACATCAGAATATATATTTTCATGTACACATAGTATGTTACATGATAGACAAACATGCTGAACCATAAAGCAAGTCCCAATGATGTTTAAAAGAATGGAATTCCGACCATGACATAATTAAACATGAATAACAACTAAAAATAATTTGGAAACTAAAACACACCTTTCTAAATAATAGATGAGTCAGAGAAGAAATCAAAAAAGAAATTAGGAATTGTACTGAACTGAATGATAAAAAAATAAAAGTTGAGGCATGGAGCTTAAGCAGTTTTTAGAGGGAAATTTATACCTTTAAGTATTCATGCTAGGAAAGAAGGAAGTATAAGAAGTAAAAGAAAGAATGGCAAATTAACCTCAAAGTAAATAGATGGAAGGCTTTATAAAGCTAAGAGCAGAAATCAACACAATTGATGAAATAAACCACAGAAAATGAATGGAACTAAATTCTGCTTCTTGGAAAGATAAGCAAAATATGTAAGCTATTTTCGAAAGACCAAATTAAAATAACTACAATGGAAATACCAATTTCTGGAATTAAAGACCGGGCATCACAGCAGATCCTACAGAAATTAAATGGATAATAGGAGAATATAATGAATAACATTATACCCATAAATTTGACAACCTAGAAAAAAAATTTTTAAATATAAAAATGACCAAAATTATGTAAAAATAAACAGAGAACTTAACTACTCTTATGTTAAATATTGACATAGCCCTAATGAACATAGATACAAAATGCTTTAATGTTTTAGCAAGATGAATCTAACAATATGTAAAGATAATACATCATGACCAAATGTAGTTTATCAAACTAATATAATGTTGGTGTGCACCTCAGTAAGATGACAGACATCCCAACTGTATGTATATATGTATTTATTTATTTGTATGCCATTTGTCATCTTCATTTTTTAAGCTTTATCAAGGTATATATAACAGACATACAAAAATCTACATTGTTAATGCCTACATTTTGATGAATTTATATATATGTATAAATATACAGCATCATCACCATCCAGATGCTAAATATATTTATCACTTCCAAAAATATCCTGGTGCTTTTGTGTGTATTTGTGTGTGTGTTTAAGAACACTTAACATGAGATCTTAACATATTTTAAAGTGTAGAATACTGTACCGTTTACTATAAGTATTATGCTGTACAACAGATCTCTAGAACATACTCACCTAGCACAATTGAAACTTTATTCCTATTGAGCAAAAATTTCACATTAACCCTCCCCAATCCTGGCAACTATCATTCTTCTGTTTCTATGAGTTCAAATATTTGTGGTACTTCATATAATTGGAATCATGCAGTATATATTCTGTGATTGGCATACTTAACATCACTTAGGTTCGTCTATGCTGTTCACAAAAAGTAGGATTATCTTCTTGTTTAAAGCTTTGTGATATTCCATTGCACATATATACCATATTTTCAAATCCATTCATTTGATGGATATTTGTTTTTTTCCATATTGTGACTATTATGAGTAATGTTGCCATCAAAATGGAGGGGCAGATATATCTTTGAGATCCTGATTTCCATTCTTTTGGCTATATATCTGTAAATTGAATTGATAAATCATACGGTAGTTCTATTTTTAATTTTTTGAGAACATTCATACTGTTTTCCATAGTAGCTGCACTGTTCTTCATTTCCACCAACAATGTATAATAGTCCCAATTCCTCCACATCTTTATCAACACTTGATATTTTGTTTTTCAGATAATAGTCATCGTAAAAGGTATGAGGTGATATCTCATTGCTTTTTTGATCTGCATCTCCCTGAAGATGAGTATTGTTGAGCACCCTTGCATATATCTTGGGGCCATTTGTTTGTTTTTTTGAGAAATTTCAATTAATATTCTTTGCCATTTTGTAACTGGGCTTTCTTCCTACCGGGTTGTAGGAGTTTCTTACATATTTTAGATATTAACCCCTTACCAGATGTATGGTTTGCTAATATCTACTTTCAACACATAGCTTGACTTTTTACTCTACTGTGTTAACTGTTTCCTTTGCTGTGCAGAAGCTTTTTAGTTTTTCTATTTTGGGGTTTTTGCTTGTGTTTTGGTGTCATATCTAATAAATCATTGCTAAGACTAATAAAGAAGCTCATAAACAAGGCTTTCCTTTATGCTTTCTTCAATAAGTTTTACAATTTCAAGTCTTACATTTAAGTCTTTAATCCATTTTGAGTTTATTTTTGTGCACAGCGTAAGACAGGGTTCCAATTTTACAATCTGCATGTCAATACCTGGTCTTCCCAGTACCATTCATTGAAGAGACTGTTCTTTCCACACTTTCGTGTTCTTGTCATCCTTGTCAAAGATATATTGACTGGATATCTGTGGGTTTATTTCTGGAAACTCTATACTGTTTCATTGGTCTTTGTGTCTGTCTTTATGTTAGAATCCCACTGTTTTAATTATTGTAGCTTGGTAACATATTTTGAAATCAGGAATTGTGATGTCTCCAGCTGTGTTCTTCTTTATCAAGATCACTTTGGCTATTCTTTTGTGGTTCTATATAAATTTTAGAATTGTTCATTTCTGTAAAAAATGTCATTCAGATTTTGATAGGATTTGAATCTGTAGATCACATTGAGTAGTACCGACATTTTAACAATACTAATTTTCTCAGTCCATGAACATGTATTTTCATTTATTTGTGTCTGCTTTAATATATTTCATCAGTGTTTCATAGTTTCCATGTATAAGTCTTTCCCCTTCTAAGTTATATTTATTCCTAAATGTTTTATTATTTTGGGATGCTATTGTAGATGTTATTGTTTTCTTATTTCATTTTTAGTTAGTTCATTGCTACTCTGCAGAAATACAACTGATTTTTGTATGTTGATTTTGTATCCTGCAACTTTGATACATTTGTTTATTAGTAACAATCTGAGTTTGAAATGGGCAAAGGTTTTAAATAGACACTTCATAAAAGTATATGCAAATAAATAAGAATCATATGGAAACCCACTGAAAATCTCCAGGCATCTGATAATAAAAATTGTCCATGGAATGAAAACACTACAGATACAGTAGTGTGGTTAATGTTAAAACTATTGAACATACCAAGTGCTACTGAGGATGTGGAACAAGCAGATCTATCATACATGTTTGGCGAGATCGCAAAGTGATCAAATACTCTAAAAAACAGTGAGATTGTATCTTATAAAGTAACTCAGACAACTACCATAAGACCTTACAATTTTACTCCCAGGTGTTTACTAAAGAAAATTAAAAATATGCTGATATATTATGTATCCATTATTTTAATAGACCAAAACTTGAAACAATCCAAACCTCCATCAGCTAGTGAATGGATAAGCAAATTGTGGTATATTCCACACTGTGGAATGCTATACAGCAAGGGTAAGATATTAATTAGTAACACATGCAAGAACATGGATAATTCAGTGAGGGAGATCAAACACAATGTACTACATATTATATGACACCATTTGTGTGAATTTCTAAACAAATTTAGGGTAATATGGAAAGGACAAGTGGTGTCCTAAGACCAGTGGTTGGTAAAGGGAATCAAGAGTTCAGAATAAAAAAAAAAAAATAGAGTCATGAAAATATTCTACATTTGGAATGTGGTAGAGGTTACATGCCTATATAGAATTATTAAAATTCATCACACTTTATACTTCAAATGAATGAATTTTATGATATATAATCTATATCTCAGTAAAATAAGACAACATTTTAAAGTCTCAAAGTACTCTTGTTGGTTTTTTTGTTCTACATTATTTGTATCCCAGTTTGAGTATTCTGGATTTTTTTTTTTTTTTTTTTTTTTTTTTTTGTATTTTTACTCCTAGCTTCTTGTTTTCTCCATCTTGGTAACCTCTCAATTTTAGGACTTCAACTATGACTTTAAGTTGTCATGTTTAGGCCGTAGGCCTCATATAATGACCTGGGGTCTTATCTCTCTCTCTGGCACTTCAACCTCAGCATTCAAAAATTGAAACCACTCTGACCCTTTCAGATTTAGCTGAAAGTGTTCCCAGTATGATCTTTATGAAGAGCTGCTCTTATCATTTAATTCTTATTAGAAGCTTCAGTGGCCCCCTGCAGTTGTAATGATGCAATCTCTACTCCTCCATCACAAGGAGTAGGCTTTATGATTTGACTTTGGCTTAGTTCTTCATTACCTACATCATGGCTCAAAAATTAAAATGTTTTAGGGTGTGTGTGAAGGAGGCAGAATGAAAGGGAAAAAAGTAGTATGGGTACATTTTATCAGTGTCTCCACTGTCAGGAATCCACAGGTGTGCTGGTGAAATGGAGAGTGAAGGCATCATCTGAGGACTTTAGGAAGCTGTCCTACAGCTCCTTCTACTGGGCCCCGATTTCATAGTAAAATGTTATAACTAGATATTTGAAAGAAAACAAAACATAAATGTTAAATACTGAGTAAACCAAATGAAACCTTCCAGCAGTCTGGGTTGTTACTCTGTAGAAATGCAACTGATTTTTTTATGTTGATTTTGTATCCTGCAACTTTGCTAAATTCATTTATTAGTAACAATATAAGTTTTAAATTGGCAAACATTTTAAACAGACACTTCACATATATGTGAATGAATAATAATTTAGGCTTTCCATATTCGAAATCTCCAGCTATCTGAGAAATAAAAAATGGCCATGATGAAAACACTACACATGGTAGTATGGCTAACATTAAAGCTAACATACTACATGCTACTGAGGATGTGGAACAAACAGATATCTCATACATATTTGGGGAGATTGCAAAGTGATCAGATACTCTAAAACACAGCGAGGTTAGCAAATAATTAGCCCAGCAAAACACTGTCTTTCATCACCTGGAAAGGTGTTATATATATATACATTCTTTAGCATTTAACTTAGGTATCACTACTAAGGAAGGCTTCTTTAATTTCTCTTTTAAGAAAGCAGTATGATTTGAATGCCTTTTGTTTGTCAAGAATATTTAATACTTATTATCTACTTTATCAGATGTAGTTATAAATACTTTACTAATACTAACTCATTTAATCTCCTCCTCAACACAATGAAGTAGGGGCTTTAGTTATTCCCACTTCACAGATTATATAAGTGTAGCACATAGAGGTTTAGTAACATTCCTAAAATATACAGTTAGTAAGTAGTGAAGTCAGGATTCAAATCCTGATAATATAACAAGAGAGCCCATATTATTATTCACCATATTGCAATGATTCTCAGATTTTATGACACGGTGCTGTAATAATCAGTGTGTGTATGTTTGCTCTCTGAACTGTTAAATACTTAATATCCGGGGTTCTGTTTTATTTTTTCTTTAATTCACCAGGCTTAGAACTTATCAAGTGCCTACTAAATAGGAATTGAATGAATGAATGCATGAATGATTGAATAAGATGAAGAGGTATGGAACATTTTCAATACTGTTTCTATTATTTTTAATGTTCAGAGGCTACTCAATATAAAATTCCAAACAATACAAAAAGTTGCAAAGTATAGATTGTATGAGTTAAAATTCCTCCATTTTTCATTCTGTTCTGCTTCCCCTGTCCCTAAGTATAATTTCCAGAGATTTGATATTCTTTAGGAAATTCTGTAAGAATCCCTATAATTTGAAAAAGGAACTACAGAATCAACATAAGTAAATATTATGCTCTATTTTAAGAAAAATACTCAAATTCTAGTCTCGAAAGAGATTAAAATAAACATTCTATAGCTTTTAATTTTCTTTAAAACTATTAGAAAGTCATAGTGTAGCTTATCTAAACTATTATATGTAGGGAAATTAAACTACAATGTTTATTTTAATATTGCCAGTACTATTAAATTTAAACTTGAATTTGAACTGATGGAGGAAAAATGAGGTAGTCTAAGCTACTCAGAAAATAGTAGCCTACTGGTTGTCCTGCAACATGGAAGGGAAAACTAGCAGGATCTGGACCCAGGACAGACGCTGCTTAGCAAATTGCAACTACAAATTAGTTGGTGGGAAGGAGATCAAAAGACCTAGGTATACAAACACTTATAGGTTGATGACCAGTACTCTACATGTATGATCAGGATTCCAGATAGCTTGATGAGAAGATAGAATTGAGGCATAAAGAGGTACAAGGCTGGGCCGGGCGCGGTGGCTCAAGCCTGTAATCCCAGGACTTTGGGAGGCCGAGACGGGCAGATCACGAGGTCAGGAGATCGAGACCATCCTGGCTAACAGAGTGAAACCCCGTCTCTACTAAAAAATACAAAAAACTAGCCGGGCGAGGTGGCGGGCGCCTGTAGTCCCAGCTACTCCGGAGGCTGAGGCAGGAGAATGGCGTGAACCTGGGAGGCGGAGCTTGCAGTGAGCTGAGATCTAGCCACTGCACTCCAGCCTGGGCGACAGAGCGAGACTCCATCTCAAAAAAAAAAAAAAAAAAAAAAAAAGAGGTACAAGGCTGAAACATTACTTAGGTAATAAGTACCAGATGGATAAAAACGTCTTACTATGTGATACAAGAGTTACCAACACCAAATACAAGGCAATACTGTTGCTATATCAAATCTAAAAATAAAACCTCAAAATAAAAGTAAATATATTCTACTTCTTTGGAGTGCCTATGTTCGAAAGGAGTTGGACTATTTTAATCAGTGTCTACAGCCTGACTATGTCTGGTAACCCATCAATCAAATAATTACTTTCCCCAAGGATCCCTTATGGTCCATCTCCAGAGAAAAGAATCTGCAGCTCTGCATCTGAGCAAGAATATGTGTCAGATACATTTTCAAACAGCCAATTCTGCCACGTGCAAGCATGCCTAGGACCTAAAGCATGTTGCTCTTTTCAGTCAACAATACAGATAATTAGGGCTTTGGGCTTCTGTCAGGGATTTCAACCATAAACTGATGAAATCCACGGCTTGTCAAAATCATGCTGGCAGCATCTGTTAGTTGTGGGAAAAATTTAACTATTTATTAAGTATCAATTAGGTATCAAGCCACATGTTGTAGAAAATTATTAGGTATTATGAATATAAAAACTTTAGTAAGATAGGCAGGAAAACAGCAGATAGGAGACAAGACTAATGTACAGCTCCCACTTGACAGTCAGAACAGTATATGCAGACTCACATTCTGAACTTTTGCTCCAAGAACTACCACAGCACCATACCAGGAAAACCAAAAGAATTCACAGACCCCTTGAAAGCAGCAGCTTGGGGCTGCAAACTCCGTAAGACATCTGAAAAACTGTTAGTTCCCAATGTGTGAGGGGGGAAAATCTGCCTCCAGACACGCATCCCCACTGGGGAACCTTAAAATCCAGATCACGGGAGGAGAAGGATTTAACCTTACCTAGAGCTGAAACACTTAGTGAGCCGAGTGAAATATAAAGTAGAAGAAACAGTGGGAAGAGCCCCGTAGGCACTCCTGATTCCCAGCTTGAGCCCCAGGAAGCCATCCCTGGCTTTATTTCACAGGGGTCCTTGGGGAAGGCAGCCAGTGGAATTGGGGAGGGGCCACAGGGTGAAGGAAAGTTCTAGCTGAACTTTACAATAATTTCGACTGAGTATGAATTTTCCTGAGCAGAATCCAGGGGGGCGAACAAGAAGTGCAGATAGGATACCCGCTCAGAAGTCACAGATGATGGTGCAGGCAGCTGGGGAGGGTTGAGACCTGAGAATTTTGTTTGCTTTCTCAGTAGGGAGGCTCGTAGCCTAGGGCAGGACCTGAGCCCTGTGCACCAGCAGCCTGAATATAAACTTGGACCTATGGCAGGGCACAACAGGAGTGAGACCAGCTTTGCTGGCTGTGTGGGAGCTGTGTGAGGCCTGTCACTGCTGGATATCCCCCAAACTCCCCTGGCAACCTGTATGATGCAGCAGAGTCAGCCATAATCCCCGTTGGAACATAATTCCATTGCCCTGAGAACCACCCCCCACCCCCCACAGAGGCCTTAGCAAGCCCCACCCAAATATAACCTGAGCTCAGGCCTGCCTAATTATGCCCCCATCCGATGGTTTTTCTCTACCCACCCTGGTAGCCAAAGACAAAATACATAAACTGGGAGCTATTTTGCCCTGCCCATCACCTGAGAAAACTGAACACCTATTCTGGCCAAGGTAGGCAAGCTTATATCCTACTTCTTCTACTGCAGATGGTGCTTTCTTGAAAGTTCCACTCCCTGGCCAGAGGCCAACCAACTCAAACCATTACATCAAGTGATAACTGAACAACCCTGCTCTAAAGAAGGAGAGAACAACAGCTACTTTTACCACTTGTAATTTCTTGGCTAATCAGAAGTCCCAAGTCTGTCCACCTGGCAACTTCACTGCTAGCATAACCAGCATTTGAGAAAACCAGCACACTAGACAAAACTACAACCAAGGACCCTCACAGAGTCCACTTCACTCCCTGCAACCTCCGCTGAAGCATGTGCTGGTATCCGTGGCTTAGAGGCCTGAGGATGGATCACATCACAGGATTCTTTGCAGACATTCCACAGCACGAGCCAGAGCCTGGTAGCCCTGCTGGGTTGACTAGACCCAGAAAGGCAGGTAACAATCACTGCAGTCTGGCTCTCAGGAAGCCCCTTCCCTGGGGGAAGGGGGAGAACACCACATCCAGGGATCACCCTGTAGGACAGAATAATCTGAACAGTAGGCCTTAAAATCCATTTATTTCCACTGAAACAGTCTACCCAGATGAGAAGGAATCAGAAAAGTAATTCTGGTAATATGACAAAACAAGGTTCTATAACACCCCCAAAATATCATACTAGCTTTCCAGTAATGGATCTAAACCAAGAAGAAATCTCTGAATTGCCAAATAATGAATTCAGAAAGTTGATTATTAAGCTACTCAAGGATATACCAGAGAAAGGTGGAAAAACAACATAAAAAAATTTTTTTTAATAAAAAACAACAAATGCAGGGAATGGATGAAAAAGTCTCCAGAGAAACAGATATAGAGAAAAGACAATCACAACTTCTGGAAATGAAAGACACACTTAGAGAAATATAAAATTCACTGAAGAGTTTCAACAATAGACTAGAACAAATAGAAGAAAGAACATCAGAGCTTGAAGACAAAGCTTTCTAATTAACCCAACCTGACGAATACAAAGACAAAAGAATTTTTAAAAAGAACAAAGCCTCCAAGAAACTTGGGATTATGTTAAACAACCAAACATAAGAATAATTGATATTCCTGAGGGAGAAGAGAAATCTAAAAGTTTGGTAAACTTATTTGAGGGAAAAATTGAGGAAAACTTCACAGGCATTGCTAGAGATCTAGACATCCAAATACAAGAAGCTCAAAGAATACTCGGAAAATTCATCACAAAAATATTATCACCTAAGCACGTAGTCATCAAGTTATCTAAAGTCAAGACAAAGGAAAGAATCTTAAGAGCTGTGAGGCGAAAGCATCAGATAACCAATAAAAGAAAGCCGATCAGATTAACAACAGGTTTCTCAGTAGAAAACCTACAAGCCAGAAGGGATTGGGGTCCTATATTTAGTCTCCTTAAACAAAAGAATTAGCAGCCAGAAATGTTCTGTGAAGTGAAACTAAGCTTCATAAACGAAGGAGAGAGAAAGTGGTTTTTAGACAAACAAATGCTGAGAGAATTCACTACTACCAAGCCAGAACTACAAGAAATGCTAAGAAGGAGTTCTAAATCTTGAAACAAAACCTTGAAATACACCAAAATAGAACCATCTTAAACCATAATCTCACCGGGCCTATAAAATAATAACACAATTAAAAACAGGTATTCAGACAACAACTAGAATGATAAATTTAAAAAGTACCTCACATCTCAATACTAACATCGAATGTAAATGACCTAAATGCTCCATTTAAAAGATAGAGAATTGCAGAATAGATAGAAATTCATCAACCAAGAATCTGTTGTCTGCAAAAAACTTACCTAACATAAGGACTCACATAAACTTAAGGTAAAGAGGTGGAAAAATATATTCTATGCAAATGGAAACCAAAAGTGAGAAGGAATAGCTAGACTTATATCAGACACAAGAGATTTAAAAGCAATGACAGTTAAAAAAGACACAGAGGGACATTATATAGTGATAAAATGACCAGTCCAATAGGAAAATATTACAACCCTAAGTATATAGGCACCTAGCACTGGAGCTCCTACATTTATAACACAATTACTGTTAGACCTAAGAAATGAGATAAATGGTAACACAATAACAGTGGAACATTTCAATACTCCACTAGACAGGTCATCAAGACAGCAAGTGAACAAATAAGCAATGGACTTAAACTATACAATAGAACAAATGGACTTAACAGATACAGAACATTCTACCCAATAACTGCAGAACATACATTATTTTCATACATTATTTTCATCAGCATGTGGAACATTCTCTAAGATAGACCATATGATAGGTCACAAGACAAGCCTCAATAAATTTAAGAATATCAAAATTATATCAAGTACCCTTTCAGATAACAGTGGAATAAAATTGGAAATTAACTCCAAAAGGAACCCTCAAAACTACACAAATACAGGGAAATTAAATAATCTTCTCTTGAACACCTCCTGTTCCCCAAAACTATCGAAATAAAGAAAAAAAGAAGGAAACAAAGAATTTCTTTAATAAGACTTTGATATAGTTTGGCTGTGTCTCCATCCAAAATCTTATCTTGATTTGTAATCTCCATGATCCCCATGCGTCAAGGGTGGAAACAGGTGGAGATAATTGGATCATGGAGAGAGTTTTGTACAGCCTGTTCTTGTGATAATGAGTGGGTCTCAAAAGATCTGACGGTTTTATAAGCATCTGGCATTTCTTCTGCTTGCAATCACTTCGTCCTGCCACCCTGTGAAGAAGGTGCCTGCTTCACCTTTGCCTTCCATCATGACTGTAAGTTTCCTGAATCCTCCCCACCCATGTGGAACTGTGAGTCAATTAAACCTTTTTCCTTTACAAAAGGAGTCTTATTTCTTCATAGCAGTGTGAGAATGGCCTAATAAACTAGTATCACAGATTGAGGTGCTGCTATAAAGATACCCGAAAATGTGGAAGTGACTTTGGAACTAGGTAACAGGCAGATATTGGAACAGTTTGGAGGGGTTAGAAGACAGAAAGTTGTGGGAAACTCTGGAACTTCCTAGAGACTTGTTGAATGGCTGTGACCAAACTGCTGATAGTGATATGGACAATAAAGTCCAGGCTGGGGTAGTCTCAGATGGAGATAAGGAACTTGGAACTGAAATAAAGGTGACTCTTGCTATGCTTTAGCCGAGACTGGTAGCATTTTACCCCTGCCCTAGAGATCTGTGGAACTGCGAACCTGAGAGAGATGATTTAGCGTATCTGGTGGAAGAAATGTCTATGCAGCAAAGCATTTAGGATGTGACTTGGCTGCTCTTAAAAGCATTCAGTTTAATGCATTCACAAAGATGGTTTGAAATTTGGAACTTATGTTTAAAAGAGAAGCAAATAATAAAAGTTTGGAAAATTTGCAGCCTTAGGATGCGACAGAAAAGCCTATTTTCTGAGGAGAAATTCAAGCTGGCTGCAGAAATTCTCATAAGTAACAAGGAGCCAAATGTTAGTCATCAAGACGATGGAGAAAATGTCTCTAGGGCATGTCAAAGGTCTTCACAGCAGCCTCTGTCATCACAAGCCTAGAGGCCTAGAAGGAAAAACTGTTTCATGGGCTGAGGGCCTTGCTGCTTTGTGCAGTCTTGGGATTTGGTGCCCTGCATCTCAGCTGCTTCAGCTGCAGTTACGGCTAAAAGGGGCCAAAGTACAGCTTAGGCCGTTGTTTCAGAGGGTACAAAACCCAAGTCTTGTCATCTTCCATGTGGTGTTGAGCCTGTGGGTGCAAAGAAGTCAAGAAATGAGATTTGGGAACCTCCACCTAGATACCAGAGGATGTATGGAAACACCTGGATGTCCAGGCAGACATTTGCTGCAAAAGCAGAGTCTTCATGGAGAACCCCTGCTAGGGTAGTGCAGAAGGAAAATGTGGGGTTGGAACCCCCACACAGAATCCCCACTGGGGCATTGCATAGTGGAGCTGTGAGAAGAGGGCCACCATCTTCCAGACCCCAGAATGGTAGATCCACTGACAGCTTGCACCGTGTGCCTTGAAAAGCTGCAGACACTCAATGCCAGCTGATAAAGGCAGCAGAGAGGGGACCTGTACCCTGCAAAGCCACAGGAACAGAGCTGCCCGAAGCTGTGGGAGCCTATCTCTTGCATCAGTATGAACTGGATATGAGACATGAGACATGGAATCAAAGGAGATCATTTTGGAACTTTTGTTTTGTTTTGTTTCGTTTTGAGATGGAGTCTCAGAGTCTTGCTCTGTTGCTCAGGCTGGAGTACAGTGGGATGATCTCGGCTTACTGCAACCTCTGCCTCCCGGGTTCAAGTGATTCTCCTCCCTCAGCCTCCGGAGTAGCTGGGATTACAGGCACGTGCTACCATGCCTGGAAAATTTTTTTATTTTTAGTAGAGACAGGTTTTCACCATGTTGGTCAGGCCGGTCTCGAACTCCTGACTTCATGATTCACGTACCTCAGCCTCCCAAAGTGCTGGGATTACAGGTGTGAGCCACCACACCCAGCCCATGTTGGAACTTTAAGGTTTAATGATTGCTGTATTCAATTTTGGACTTGCATGGGGCCTGCAACCCTTTTGTTTTGGCCAATGTCTGTCATTTGGAATGAGTGTATTTGCCCAGTGCCTGTACTTCCATTGTACCTAGGAAGTACCTAACTTGATTTGATTTTACAGACTCATAGGCAGAAGAGACTTGCCTTGTCTCAGATGAGACTCTGGACTTCGACTTTTGGATTAATGCTGGAATGAGTTAAGAATTTGGGGGACTGTTGGAAAGGCATGATTGTGTTTTGAAATGTGAGGGCATGAGATTTAGTGGGGGTCAGGGTCAGAATGATATGATTTGGCTGTGCCCTCACCCAAAATCCCATCTTGAATCATAATTCTCATAATCCCCATAATCCATATATGTCAATGGCAGGACCCGGTGGAGGTAATTGGGTCATGTGGGTGATATCCCCTGCACTCACTCCATCCTGCCGCCCTGTGAAGAAGGTGCCTGCTTCTCCTTTGTCTTCTGCCATGATTGTAAGTTTCCCACATCCTCCCCAGCCACACATTACTGTGAGTCAATTAAACCTCTTTCCTGTTACAAATTACCTAGTCTCAGGTATTTCTTCATAGCAGTGTGAGAATGGACTTTAAAAAGCATAGATTATAGAAAGAAAAATTAATGAGTTTGCATCATTATCAAAGATTTCTGAAAAACAGGAATGATCAATACAGTTAACAGATGAGTGACCTTCTGGAAAAAGATACTTATGGCATCTAAAATAGACTAAGGGTTAATAAATAATATATGAGCAATTCCTTAAAAAAAAAAAAAAAGCTTTGGGATGAACAAGTGTGTAAATTCACTTTTTTTTGAGTAAGGACAAAGAAAATGAGAAAAGATTTGGCTTATGGAAAAAAATGTCCACTACAGTCCTATTAAGTATAAATTTTGTAGAAAATTACTATTCAAGGATGTAACTTATTACCTAATTTTACCAGAAAAGATAAATCAGGGATTTCCATAGGCCTATCAAAATATGATGCCACTTTCTATAATGATCTAATAAAATTTGTGTATAAATTTCTTGTAGATATAATCTATATCTATTCATCATCCACATCCTTTCTTTGTCTAACATACTGCATCAGGCACTTATAAAAATAGAACAAACATTTTCTTAATAAATAATAGACCTCAATCATAAAGTCCAGAAAATATACACTCATTCAACAAATGTTGATTAAACTATATGTTCCAAATATTGTGCTATGTACTAGATATAGATTGCACAAATATAAGCATAATGCTGTTTTCATGAAACATACAGGTTAATGGAGACAGAAAATGCACAGTGATGATAAATGATATGTGGTATAAAGAATAATAGAATTCTATGTTAATAATTGTTATTGAGATAATATTGTCATTGGAAAGGGTTTTCATCTTCTCTCAGGAGTTGTCATTAAAAAATGAGTCAGTCCTCCAGGAGCTGGTTATTTGAAAAGATCAACAAAATTGATAGATCACTAGCAAGACTAATAAAGAAGAAAAAAGAGAAGAATCAAATAGATGCAATAAAAAATGATAAAGGGGATATCACCACCGACCCCAAAGAAATACAAACTACCATCAGAGAATACTGTAAACACCGCTATGCAAATAAACTAGAAAATCTAGAAGAAATGGATAAATTCCTGGACACAGACACACTCCCAAGACTAAACCAGGAAGAAGTTGAATCTCTGAATAGGCCAATAATAGGCTCTGAAATTGAGGCAATAATTAATAGCCTACCAACCAAAAAAAGTCCAGGACCAGACGGATTCACAGCCGAATTCTACCAAAGGTACAAAGAGGAACTGGTACCATTCCTTCTGAAACTATTCCAATCAACAGAAAAAGAGGGAATCCTCCCTAACTCATTTTAGAGGCCAGCATCATCCAGATACCAAAGACACAACAACAACAAAAAAAGAGAATTTTAGACCAATATCCCTGATGAATATTGGCACAAAAATCCTCAATAAACTACTGGCAAACCAAATCCAGTAGCACATCAAAAAGCTTATCCACCACGATCAAGTCGGCTTCATCCCTGGGATGCAAGGATGGTTGAACATATGCAAATCAATAAACATAATCCATCACATAAACAGAACCAATGACACAAACCACATGATTACATCAATAGATGCAGAAAAGGCCGTTGACAAAATTCCACACCCCTTCATGCTAAAAACTCTCAATAAATTCGGTATTGATGGAACATATCTCAAAATAATAAGAGCTATTTATGACAAACTCACAGCCAATATCATACTGAATGGGCAAAAACTGGAAGCATTCCCTTTGAAAACTGGCACAAGACAAGGATGCCCTCTCTCACCACTCCTATTCAAAACAGTGTTGGAAGTTCTGGCCAGGGCAATCAGGCAGGAGAAAGAAATAAAGGGTATTCAATTAGGGAAAAAGGAGGTCAAATTGTCCCTGTTTGCAGATGACATGATTGTATATTTAGAAAATCCCATCGTTTCAGTCCAAAATCTCCTTAAGCTCATGAGCAACTTCAGCAAAGTCTCCAGATACAAAAAACGACGTGCAAAAATCACAACCATTCCTATACACCAATAACAAACAAACAGAACCACATCATGAGTTAACTCCCATTCACAACTGCTACAAAAAGAATAAAATACCTAGTAATCCAACTTACAAGGGATGTGAAGACCCTCTTCAAGGAGAACTACAAACCACTGCTCAATGAAATAAAAGAGCACACAAACAAATGGAAGAACATTCCGGCTCATGGATAGGAAGAAGAATCAATATCGTGAAGATGGCCACACTGCCCAAGGTAATTTATAGATTCAATGCCATCCCCATCAAGCTACCAATGACTTTCTTCACAGAATTGGAAAAAACTACTTTAAAGTTCATATGGAACCAAAAAGAGCCCACATAGCCAAGACAATACTAAGCAAAAAGAACAAAGCAGGAGGCATCATGCTTCCTGACTTCAAACTATACTATAAGGCTACAGTAACCAAAACAGCATGGTACTGGTAGCAAAACAGAGATATAGACCAATGGGACAGAACAGAGGCCTCAGAAATAACACCACACATCTACAACCATCTGATCTTCAACAGACCTGACAAAAACAAGAAATGGGGAAAGAATTCCCTATTTAATAAATGGTGCTGGGAAAACTGGCTAGCCATATGTAGAAAGCTGAAACTGGATCCCTTCCTTACACTTTATACAAAAATTAATTCAAGATGAATTGAAGACTTAAATGTTAGACCTAAAACCATAAAAACCCTAGAAGAAAGCCTAGGCAATACAATTCAGGACATAGGCATGGGCAAGGACTTCATGACTAAAACACCAAAAGCAATGGCAACAAAAACCAAAATAGGTAAATGGGATCTAATTAAACTAAAGAGCTTCTGCACAGCAAAAGAAACTACCATCAGAGTGAACAGGCAATCTACAGAATGGGAGAACATTTTTGCAATCTACCCATCTGACAAGGGGCTAATATCCAGAATTTACAAAGTACTCAACAAATTTAGAAGAAAATAAGATAAAAAAAAAAAAAACCATCAAAAAGTGGGCAAAGGATATGAACAGACACTTCTCAAAAGAAGGCATTTATGCAGTCAACAGACACATGAAAAAATGCTCATCATCACTTGTCATCAGAGAAATGCAAACCAAAACCACAATGAGATACCAACTCACGCCAGTTAGAATGGTGATCATTAAAATATCAGGAAACAATATATGCTGGAGAGGATGTGGAGCAATAGGAACACTTTTACACTGTTGGTGAGAGTGTAAATTAGTTCAACCATTGTGGAAGACAGTGTGGCAATTCCTCAAGGATCTAGAGCTAGAAATACCATTTGATTCCAGCCATCCCATTACTGGGTATATATCCAAAGGACTAAAAATCATGCTACTATAAAGACGCATGCACACATATGTTTATTGTGACATTATTCACAATAGCAAAGACTTGGAACCAACCCAAATGTCCATCAATGACAGACTGGATTAAAAAAATGTGACACATATACACCATGGAATACTATGCAGCCATAAAAAAGGATGAGTTCATGTCCCTTGCAGAGACATGAATGAAGCTAGAAACCATCATTCTGAGCAAACTATCACAAGGACAGAAAACCAAACACCACATGTTCTCACTCTTAGATGGGAATTGAACAATGAGAATACTTGGACACAGGGTGGGGAACAACACACACTGGGGTCCGTCGGGAGGGGGTGTCTGGGGGAGGGATGGCATTAGTAGAAATACCTAATGTAAATGACAAGTTGACGGGTGCAGCAAACCAACATGGCACATGTATACCTATGTATCATACCTGCACATTGTGCACATGTACCCTAGAACTTAAAGTATAATGATAAATAAATAAATAATAAAAAATAAAAAGGTGTCAGTCATGGGTGCCAGACCATAGCAAACAAGAATCACTTAAGGGGTTAGATAGGATTCTGTTTTTCACTCTTCAAAAAAAAATGCAATTTTTAATTTTTATCGATACATAGTAAATACACATATTTATTGGGTTACACGATATATTTTGATACAGGGTAAATGAGGTAGCCATTACCTCAAGCATTTGTCCTTTGTGTTACAAACAATCCAATTATTCTCCTTATTTTAAAATATATAACAAATTATTGTAGGCTGTAGTCACCTATTATGCTGTCAAATACATCTTATTCATTCTATTTAACTATATTTTTGTACCATCAACATCCCTACTGCCCCCTGCCCACTACCCTTCTCAGCCTGTGGTAACAATCATTCAACTTTCTATCTCCATGAGTTCAATTGTTTTAATTTTTAACTTCAACAAATGCGTGAGAGTGTGCAGCTTGTTTTTCTGTGCCTGGCTCATTTCACTTAAAGTAATGTCCCCCAGTTCCATTTATGTTGTTATAAATGAGAGGATCTTATTTTTTTATGGCTGTATATTATTTCATTTAATTCATTTGAAGTTCATTTCTTTCTGCTCTGACATTTGTTATTTCTTTTCTTCTATACTTTTGGGTTTGCTCTCACT